>NW_008705138.1:123642-124021 GCF_000326865.2 Helobdella robusta | reverse complement strand
ATATATATATATATATATATATATATATATATATATATATATATATGTATGTAATGTATATATATATCGACCATATACACAACGTATCAGTATCAATTCAAACAACGGAGATGGTGTAGGAATACCGAAAAATGTTTTTTTGTTCTTTCATACTTAAATGTTAAATCGAAAATTAAATTAAATTAAATATGCTTAAATCGAAAAATCAAACAGGAAGTTAACTAACGCCGTGCGTGCTGTGATTTTCATCAATAATTGCATATATATATATATATATATATATATATATATATATATATATATATATATATATATATATATATAAATATATATATATATATATATATATATATATATATATATATATATATATATATAT
>NW_008705138.1:108277-123405 GCF_000326865.2 Helobdella robusta | reverse complement strand
CATATATATATATAACATTCGGTAGAATTTATAGAATATTGTAAAAATTATGGTCTATTACCAACATATATATATATATATATATATATATATATATATATATATATATATATATATATATATATATATATGAAATACGAGATATATTATTTATCTCGTATTTCACACATTTTTTTCGTGGTGTAATAATATATATATATATTCCCGCATTGTTTAATTTGTACTGACACTCATTCTCCAAAAGAGGGTGTATTTTCTTGCGTGTTCAGTTTATAATTATATTGTGACAGTGTTATCCACTTATTTGGGGGGTATTCTCGTATTTCATACATTTTTTTCTTTATATATAAACCTTTATTTATGTGTGTGTGTGTGTGTGTATTTATCTAAGTGTGTGTGTATTTCTTCATTTATTTATGTATTTGTATTTATTTATTTATCTTTGTTTGTTTATAAGTTTGTTGCATCACATTTGTATCTCCTCTATGGTGTGTGCCAAAAGTTTCATTCCTTCATACGATAGTAACCATTACGCATATGTAATATTGATTCCACTCTACGTAGATGGCCAACTGGCTGTTTATTTAATGTTAATGTTAACCAAATACGTGCTATTTGTGTTGTAGAATGTGTTAAATATTCTCACCCTTATTTAGTATTATCATTTTATGTAGCATATTGTTATATACAATATGTTACTATATATTTAATATGTCATTTTTGAACTCATTTGCTGGTGCTTTGCTAAATGTTTCGTCAGTATTATTTATCTATTTATAAAAAAAAAACATGACTTTCACTTGCGCTTTCAGTATTTCGGACCTTAAGTATAATGAACCAAAACTCTTAAAATTACTCCATCGTCATTATTTGTAAAATTAATGGATTAAGTAAATAATTAATTAGCAAAGTGAAAGTTTTCCAAATCACGTTAATTAGCTGTTTGGTTAGGCTTAACAGTTTTATATCTCATTTCCTCTCATTGTTTTCTCTATTAGGTTCTGGCGAGGGCAACGCCAATGTTTTTGAGAAAGGAATTCAAAAGGCAGCTTCATAGACATTATGTTCAGGTGTTGCTTATGCCTCGTTCGCCTGGTTTCAACAGAATTTGTCGCCGAACTCATTATTTTCTAAGTGCTGGCACTCACTTCTTGTTCATCAGCGTATAACTTCCAAAATAAGGGAAAGTAAGTGCCTTTTCTGGAGGCTTAATTTACATCTTCTGTGTAGCGCTTTATCGTCGTCATCATTCTTTTCCTCAACATTAATAAAAAATGTTTTCATCTGCATATTACAACTTAATTTAGTGTTTTTCTGTCAATATAGCTGAGAGTGCGTGTAAACAAATAAATTTCAACAAAAGAAATGATGTATATATATACACAAAACATTGAACATCAAAGCTGCAAAACAATATTTCCGTGCTGTTAACGATCGACCAACCACTTCATGCTTGAAAACTTTGACGGGGAGGGACAGAACTGACGAAATTTTCAAACTTTCAAATCTGGTAAAAACTAAACAAATTTGTGCTAATGTAGCCAATTGGTTAAAATTAGGCTGGCGAATATTTTTTCCTGATTACGTCAATTTTTGGTCGACTTTAAAAAATTACATTTATTTAAAGTTAATCTTTGATACGTTTTACGTTCAAATTACCTAAATAATAAATACATGTTTTTCTGTAAATCGTAAAGGAAATAACGTTTTAAATGCGAATACGAACAAACAACAGAAATACAAAAATATACACAAACAAATAAAATACAAAATAAATACAAAACATATACACAAACATCTAAAATACCAAAAAAACAACATATACACAATTATATGAAATACAAATTCATAAGCAAATACAAAACAAATGCAAAACATAAACATACAATACAAAGCATTCGAAATGAAATCATAAACCGATACTTAAACGTAGACAACACGATACAACAGGACAATACAAAACATTTACCGCAACGTATATAAATGCCGTAAAAATTATCACTTGTTATTTTCATCAATATTTGCTAAACATGAAAATGCAAAACATATACACAAACATATAAAATAAAAAAAATCACACAACATATATAAAACCATATGAAATACAAATAACGTTTTAAATGCGAATACAAACAATATCAACAGAAAAACAAACATATGCACGAACATCTAAAATACCTAAAAAAAACACAACATATACACAACTATATGAAATGCAAATTCATAAGCAAGTACAAAACAAATGCAAAACATAAACATACAATACAAAGCATTCGATATAAAATTATAGACTGATGTATAAATGCAGTCGACACGATATAACAGGACAATAAAACACATCTATCGTATAATTACCATAAAAATTATCACTATTAATATTTTCATCAATATTTGCTAAAAAATGTTAGAATGAATACAAACTGTTTGAACTGACGACGATATTATGAAAAGTAAAAAGAAGAACGAAATATTGTGAAAATTAATAAAACAAGAATAAATGGATACACAACTACAATATGCATCGCATTGATTCTAGTATCTATGATACTATCTATGATACTATCTATGATATGATACTAGATCGTGAAGTGACGAGCGTATGGTAATGACGTGTTAAATGTTGTCCCTGTCGCCATGACAGTTGCTGACGTAACTCTCATAATTTCGTCACGTGCCACTTGGGCTATTTAAATGTAAAGTTTCGAAGTAGAATAATATAGAATTATTTCTATATTTGGTTGATGGTTGGACGGTCAAAACTTTAAAACTTTATAAAAAGATATTTGAAAATTGTTTGATACGTTTTTGTTAAATTAGGTTAAATTATTATAGTAAAGCATTTTGAAGTATCATTAAAAAATGTATATGACTCTTAAGAACAAACCGTTTCGAAGTCACCGACGTAAATATGCTGAGATGATTTTCGTGTTTAAATTTTTTCTTTATGTGCTGACTTTTTTGTGTTGGACTCAGAGAATGATTACAGGTTGGTTAACTGGCTGGTTGGTTGGTCCTTGGTTGGTTGGTTCTTGGTTGGTTGGATGGCTGGTTGTTTAGCTGGTTGGTTGGCTGGTTGGTGTTGGTTCGCTAGTTAGTTGGTTGGTTGGCTGGTTAGTTGGTTGGTTGGTTGCTTAGGATATAAAATAATATATCCGTCATCTCTCGTTTCAGTATCATATCATAGATAGTATCATAAACACTAGTATCAATGCCATATTTTTATAATATATATATATATTATGTTACTTTAACTGTTTTAGCATTTACGTTTCAAGTAAGGAATTTCCAAATGAAAAATAGCTTAAAGATAATTTTCATTAATAAAAAAAATAATAATTGTTATTTTATATTTTAAAAAATTGATTGGAAAAATTATCTTAGCTCAAGACAAAGATGCTAACGGATGGATATCTTATGGAGAATTTTGTTACTACTTTTCAACGGTGTCTCTGAACTTCAATGATGCTTTCAATCACTGCTTGGGTCTAGAAAGTTTGTTGGTCAGCATTGGATCACAGGAAGAAAATTACTTCCTCCAAAAAAAGTTTGTATATTTTTACAGATTAATAAGATTACATTTAATTAATTGAGAACATTTTAAACATCTTTCAAAAATAACTTGTTAGTCAATAAAAAAAAACGCATTCATGGTTAATAATTTTGATCTTTGGCTTAAGAATCACCATCAACGATGAATGGTTGATTGATTTCCAGACGTTTTTGAACTGCCTAAATATTTAATGTCATCTATTTCAGTAAATAGGAATTCTTTTCGTTGATGACACATACAAACTTCAATTTTATTAGCTCTTTGCCAAAAACAAAAAGAAAATAGATTAATAATTATGAAAATATATTTTCAAAAATTACTGCATTTATTTTATTTTTCAAATTTTTCATTTCACTTTTGTAAACGTACGACAATTTGAAAATTAAACATTAAACATTAATACGCCACTGTAGCTCAAAAACTGAGTGCTGGATAGGCATGTACAGACCGCAGTGCTGGTTTGATCAATCAAAGAACAACCACTGGCTCGATGGAACTGAATTCAAATTTGTTAATTGGGATGTCGGAGAACCGAATGAAAATACGTGCTGCGTAAAAATGTTGCCGGCCACTGGAAAATGGAGAGATAGATTATGCAGCATTAGTTATAATTTTGTTTGCAAAAAGCCATTATCAGTTAACCGTGAGTTCCAATTTTTAACTTTTCAATGGCGTGTTAATAATTCATTTGAACATTTTTACAAGTACAATTAATTTTTTACAGAATTAAAACATCATTCGTTCATATACTTAAATAAATATCCACAACTCCAACGCAACTTCTTCAGCTAACCAACAGAAGCGAGCCATCAGACGTGTGATTGACAGTTACATAGTAGGCGATAGTTTGGAAGTAGTGCCTAACAAGGGATGTTTGATTCAGCTTTGCATGCTGATGTGCATACGAAACTGGATGTGTGCTGGATTCAACATGAGACCAGAGCTTCAAAATGGATGTACTTGTGAACTGAAAGACGACAGAAACTGGTTGACCTTTGACTCCGTGCAGAAAGTTGGTGCAAGTTATTGGAGTTACCCTATTCGTTGTAAGATTATGTAGACTGAAATGAGGTAATAATTGAAATGTGACCTGAATGATTTTAATTTTAATAGATGAACAACTGAGGGAGCAAATTAATTTAACGATGGGTACACAATTGAATATTTAATAAACTATCGAATGAATGATTGATCCAGCAAGTCCTTTAGTTTTTAAGTCCAAAAGACCAATAGTCTTTCCTATCCTTGACAAAATTTTTGAATACAACTTTTCCACCACGGTCCATTTTGTTATGTCATCCATCCATTTCTCGAATAATTTTTCAAATTTTTTTTCTTTTACCGATTCTTATTAGTACAAATATAATTAATCTGCTACCCAATGTTTTTCAAATATGCCTACAATTTACAAGTAACAATTTTCTTGCTTCTACCTTTTCCTAAGTGCATTTCTCTTTCTCAAGCATGTTTCCATTTTTTTACCTTTCAGTGGTTCCAATGGAGATTTATGGAATACGAAGTTTATAAAATGTGTGTGCGTGTGTTTGTTCGTGCATGTTCGGCTTTAGTAAACTTCCTGTTTAACTTTTCGATTTTTCTAACGGTTGATCGCAAATCATTCTCATGTTCCTTGAGTTCAAAACTAAAATTTTTGTTTATCTTATGCATGATGGAACAAAAAAACTTTTTTCGGTATTTCTATACCATCTTCGGTGTTCGAATTGATACGTTGTGTATTTGGCCATATGCTAATATATATATATATATATATATATATATATATATATATATATATATATATATATGACGTTTTTGAATTATACCGGTGTAAATATATATATATATATATATATATATATATATATATATATATATATATATATATATATATATTTATATTATGTGTCTCTACTTTGTTTGTTTAAAGTGAATACTTAACGCTCATTTAATTAGTTATTACAATTTTCAACTTTGAGCTCTGTGATCCTTTTACCTATCATCATTGTCTAGATAGCGTGTTGTAGAATATCTATTTTGGATGTCTTTGTTCTATGATTATTGATTCGGCTAGTCGTAAATTTTTCATTGTAGAGACACAGTTTATATATACAATATATTTAAGTTATTTTATAAGAAAAAACTTCTAATATGAATGCGTGAACAATTAAATGACTTTAAACTACAAAAACTTCGTTTGTTACTCTAAGAAGACCATCCATGCAATGTTTACTAATTCATTGCTTCGAACTAACGGCTGATTAACACACACCAATAGCTGGAACCGATAAATGACAGATTATTATAAACCTTTTTTCCATTGTGTGTGTGTATGTGTGTGTGTGTGTTGTTTGTGTGTGTGTTGTTTGTGTGTATGTGTGTGTGTTGTGTGTGTGTAGTGTGTGTGTGTTGTGTGTGGTTATATGTTTGTAAACGAACAAAATTTTCCAACAAAATCAACCGGAAAAAATTATTATTACAAAAAACATTGCAAGGTTGGAATGAACTATAATAGATAAAGTATTATTTTTAATTATCTGTTAGAAGGATTACATGGGCGCGCGTGGCTTCTAATGTTTTATTTTAAAATTATCATCCTTAGATCCGCTGATTTATATGTTTTAAGTTCTTCATTTTACTTGTTAATGGCATTTTGATATTTACTGTTAAATATTTGTAGCAATTCATTTGTATTAAATAATAAAATTTATGAGTTTTTTCCATTTCTTTACAAATATAAACTGGTTTACTGTATTCATTGTTATGTTACCGGTTTTAAAACAACAGTCCTTTGCTAAGATAGTTTTTTTAAATATGGAAAAGCTGATTTAAAGTCTTACAGTGTGAACAAAATTGAGCAGCTTAAATTTACATTGAAAGACAATTTTGAACGCATTTCTAATGACATTACCAAATAATCCTCTATTCTTTTTATAAAAGCAATAAAGACACATGGTAAAAATTTACAGAAAAGATACTGTTGGTAAGTGGGGAAACCAAAAAAAATCCACAGAATTTTAAAAAGTATACCTCTTTTGAAGATAAATAATTTTTTATTTAAAGTAGTTATAACTAATCAGCTGTAAAAGTGTAAATCAAAGAGCTGTTAAATTAAAAAAGGCACGCAAGGCACACATTTTTCTGCTCAAGTTTCCAAAATTAAATAAAAAGTAAAAAAATAACTTTGAAAACAAAGTTATTGATTTTTTGTCTGGATGATGATGGTGATGGAACGATATGCAAAATAAGGTTGCCACAAATCTTGCGATACTTGGATCCCGTCAAAGTCATTCATTTCATACAAACACAAGCCGACATACAGACAGACAAACAAACGCACTTGGTGCTGGAGGCAAAATTTTGCAAATGTTTAGTTTAGATTATGACGTGAGAGATCAAGATTCGCAAGATCTGTGACAACTTTTTGATTTATCAAAAATATGCTAGTTACCCTTTAGCAGCTCTATGACCTTTTTATCATATAAACATGGGTATAAATGCTTATATATTTTATATTTTATTCAATATATATATATATATATATATATATATATATATATATATATATATATATATAGGGATTGTCCATTCCAGTTTTTTGACTTAGGTCAACTTTTGAAATGTAAATAGCGAAACGTCGACGAGAAGTTCCAACTGTATTATTATTTAGTTTAATTGAATTTAAATATGAAGTCAGTTTGCTCGTGCGAATGCCTTTTCGTCAGTTGAGTTGGTTAGCCCTTCCAAATGTTTTAATTTTAGTGTTCAGAAAGAGTTGTCTTCGATTTGTTTGTTAACCGTTTTTTAGAATTTTTAGTGTTAAAAACTTTTTATTTTATTCTATGAGTCTGCATAATATGCTGTGCCATATAATAATAAAATAATAAATAGTTATAAATAACTAAAAATATAATTATAATATAATTATATTATAATAAATATAAATTATTAAATATCAGTATAAAAAATGTAAGAAGTTGTTGAATTTTTTTTATTCTTTTTAGTTAATTTATATTTTATATTTTTATAAAAATAAATAAATGGAATGCAGCTCTTTGTCAGAGCTTCTTTGTAATACTTATTTATTTATTATTTTATATTATATAACATTTAGTACTACTAATATAATACTATTTTGACATGCTATTCTAAATTTCAAATTTGTTATTAAATCTTTGTGCCTCAAAGTCTGTGAAGTGAACTATACCCATGAAAAGCTGGCGATTGTTTGTTAACCAACATTTTTAATCTATTTTGGAAAAATAAAAAGTACAGATGTTTTTATGAAATAAAAATAATTTTAAGTTTATATAAATAAAAATAAATATATAATGATATTTAGTTAAATTGTCAGGGTTAAGTTTAAGGTTAGGGAACATTGGTTTGTTGACTAGGTTTAGGCAAGTATGCACTACGTTCAATGCAGAATTGCATGAGAGCATGGCACTCCTTCCGACTGAGCTAACTCGGTGCCAAAAATGTTGATTTATAGCTCTAGTCTAGTACTTAATAAATTGTTCATAACAAACATGCTATTACAAATGTAAATAAATCAGCTGCTTAACCATTGTTGAAGACTTGTTTCTTTACTTTTACAACAATGATCTGTTTAGCATTTCACAAAAGTTTCAACAACAAAGCACAGCCTATATAAAATTGTAAATCATCTTATCACACACTCATTGCATGAGGTAGACACCCACATCAGAGGAGATCTTTGCGTTTGAACCCGGCCACTGCAACAACAATGCCAGGCATCTTAACCATCACTATGCTGTGTTCTGTTGAAATAACCTTTATATTACGTTACACCATTCAGATATACGTAGTGGTAATTATAAGAGATGTCAAAGTGTGAAGAGGGAGAAAACTGTTGCAGCCACCACCACGGACCACCTGCAACTGCCTCGGTGTTTCAGACCCTGGACGAGGTGGACTTCATGAAGGGGTTGTGGGGGGCATGCCTTTATGGGGAAGTTCCTCGAGTTCTGGCGCTCATCAACCAAGGCAAGGATCCCAATCAAACTGATCCGTATGGCTTCACTCCACTGGTTTGTGATTTCAATTTTTTTATGGTAATTTTTTCAATTTTTCTGCAAATGTTTGTTAGCGGTTAGATGAATACCTCGAATAAATTTTTTGAATTTATAATCTGCAGTAATTTTTTAATTAGTATTACTTTTCTAATGAATAAAATAATTAATCTTGCCATTAAATTTATAATAATTTATCTTAGTTATTATAAATTTATAATAATTTAAACTAAATTATTTTAAATATGTATTCCTATGAAAAATCAAAAAAACCATTTTGAACTTTTCCTTTTTTACATGCTGCGGAGTTGACACTGCATAAATTCTATTGATTTCATTAAACTGTCATTAACATTCAACTTGGGTTCTTTCAAATGAATCATTTCATGTTGGGCGCTGACTTTCCATATGATTCTTTCTCCTATCCGATGATTGTGTTTTTACAATATAATTATTCCACTACCATCTTATCCAACCTACCGTCAACAAACCTTGAGCAAACTTGTCATTCTAACAGCATAATCAATATTCTTTGTATCATTTACCATTAATTATCATTTATCATTAATGCTTGTTGTTGAGTTCTATTTAAAGTGCAACTAATTTATTTGTTCAGTGTTTTTTTATGAAATATAAAAGCCACATGGCATCTGATGAATAATTTTTTTTTAACTGATTGTTTGTGATTGTTCACACTTTGGCTCTATCATTTCTCCACAAAACAGTTATGTAACTGGCTGACACATCATTCCTCATAACCTTATTGCCAGATTTTATTCCGCTTGCTACAAACATTTTCAAAATTTTGAATGAATTCACCATTGTACTGAACTTCCTACTAACAATATAACATGCGATACTAAAGCATTATGCCGCAAGGAAAGGACACGCGGAGATCTGTGAGATCCTGTTGAAAGCAGCTGCAGATGTTAATGCACAAACAAAAAGCGGGCTGTCCACCCCCCTTCACCGGGCCTGCCACATGGGCCACATGCAGGTCGTCCTTCTGCTCGTTCAGTCCAACAAATGTTCCCTCCATATTCAAGATGCTGATGGGATGACTTGTCTACACAAGGTTCGTTGGAAGCTGGATGGCAGGTGGCGGTGGAGTATGGTGGTGTTGAAATGGAAAGGCAAAATGTTTATGCATTAATTGGTTTGCCATATTATACTATATTTTTATTTTTTATAATTTGTCCATTAAGTTAATACTCTGGTTAACAAAAGTAGGACGGTGATAAAAAATTTAAAAGAACTAAATAGCATACAAAACGCTGTGAATCGTTCAAAACATTTTTCCATATTTTTAACTCCTAAATTTTTGTTGAAATACCGATGAAGTTGTGTTAGTTATTGAATTTTTCCATCCTCTGGTGTCACACACAGATTCCTGCAGCCTTCATAAAATTGTTTAAAAACTAACTAGCCCTACCCTTAACTGACTAAAGAACTGATCACAAAACCTTTAACAGGCCGTTCGTGAAGATCATTGGAAAATCGCAGAGTTGCTACTGAAGCACTCACCTCAGATAGCTAACATAACTGACTTGAGTGGGAGGACAGCTCTTTCATACATCAAGGATGATGACGTTTTATCTAGTCTGGCTAATTTCCAAACATTCTCCTAATCTACAAATCTTCTTTTGACTCTTTTTAATCGTAATAATTTGTTTATAAAGACTTTCGCCGTTTAAATTGATTAAAATTTGTGTTCCGTAATTTATTCATAAATAAAAGTTGATAGCCTGTTTTTGTGACTTTTTATTTATTTATTTTTTTTTAGATAATCAATTAAGTTATTGTTGCGGTGTTTTAAATATTTTTTAAGTTGAAAAAAAAAATCTAAACCCAACAACAGCAGAGAATTCTTAATATGAATTGCCAAAAATAATAAGCATGATATTCAAAACGAGGTAAAGAAAAAAAATTAATTTTCAAGATAAATTAAAACCATGGAAAAAATGCTTTCGACAACTTATTTTGACAAATCACGCCAATATTGACTTGCATATAATAATAGTAATAATAATAATAATGGGAACAGATCTTTTATTTTTTATCAAATGCGTGAAATCAATAATTAATTAATAGAGAAATAGTCATAATTGAAATAAAATCCTAATCATCATAGTTAGTCATTGCTCTTTATTTAAAATTAAATAAGTACAGCGATGATAAGATAGTTCTGAAAATTGATTCACTCATTGTTCCGATCACAATATATAATAATAATAATAATAGTAATAATAATGACTTATATCTGGAGAGCTCTTTGCCAGACAGCTAGTGCAACATAATAAAACATCCTTTAAAATGAAAATTTAGTATATAGCAAATTTAGTTAAGGGTAATACAAAATTTGAGATACAATTTTTTGGATATCATTAGCGACTACAGCAACTTGAGAAAAATGAGTTTTTGGTTTATTTTTAAAAAAAGCAGCGAGGTGCAGTTTCTAATGTGAGATGGCAGTGTGTGCCAAACTGTTGGCGAAGAATGAGGGAAAGCATGGTTGGCAATGCTGGTTGACGCGTGTTGTTTACATAGTAACCCAAATATCACGTATTATTTCTGGTTCTGTTAACAAAGATTAATTCACATCAGCCTACATATTGTTTACTTCCTACCAACCGCCATATCATTTACATCTTGATTTGCGCGGCACGCATGTATCAACTTAGCCATCACGCTAACATTAAGTGGGCTGGATCAGAACAACGAAGAAAGATGAGATGGCAGTTTGGCGTTTGGCGTTGGCGTTATAGAGATATATATTTTTTCGTCTCGCTGATTTTTATTTTTGTTACTGCTCATGTTGAATTATTTTCCCTGATAAACTGCTCTGATTTCTTTATAGCTCTAACAGTGGTTGATGAGAACAACATAGACGGGCCAAAATTTAAAATTTTTGAAGTTTGAGAGGCGAGGTCAAAAATTTAGCCAAATGTTCGCTTGTGTGGCCAAAATTAGAATGGCGTCCTTTGACCGTTTTTTGCTTATAACGCCAATTTTGGCCAATTTTGTACTTATAGACGGTGTTTTTTGTCTAATAACTGAGTTTCATTGAGTTAATAAATGCACTGCTTACAACTGGGTCCCTGGCTCTCCCTATATTTAATGTTTTTTTTAAATCCGGTGATAATTAGTTGGGCGGAACATAATTTGTTATAACTTTATTAAGTGACCATAACAAATCCAATTTTAATCATAAAACATTGTGTTAACAGTTTCAATAAATTTACTGATTTGATAAAGTTAACAAAAATGAATTGATGCTCTGTCTACATATTTTTTTACATTTAATAACTATTTCTCTAATAAACATCCTTCTCGAATACCCAAGGCTGTTTGGAATCTATGCAACATCTGCACCAATCATAAACGTAGGACGTCATTGTGGCTCTTGTCTTAAGCCCGGTGCCGTAAGATTTTTGAATGTGAGCGAAATGCAAATTTTTCGCCCTACAGTGGCGGATCCAGGGGGATGCGAGGGTGCATTTCTCCACCAGACTATGAAAGAAAAAATATTGAAGATTCTTCGTTATCAAAATAAAAATTCATCACTAAGAATTTCGAAAAATCATCCTTCACTCCGGAAAGCAAGAGAAGTAAACAAAAGGTTATTATTTTTACACTTTTGAAATCATCCGCCAGACCTGGATACGCTACTGTCGTCATAAGTTCCATATGCATCGTAAGTTAGGCCGGCTTTTCTAACGAGTGCCACTTGCAGGATTAACACTAAAATCAGTTACATGGACTGATAATTCACTCGGAGAGCTTATGTTACTTTGAATTCAATCAAAAACGAAAAAAAATGTTTTTTAGTAGACATTAGCGAAAAGGCCAACCCGAAAAAGAGCCTCTATAGGCCGTTGCCTACTATGCTTACGCTTAAATCCAAGCCTGTTTATAAAGGAAGGAATAAGCACGGCAATATCATTTGGAAATACCATGGTGTGAGATTAGTTAAGTTTGTGGTAGTTAACAGCATTGCTTACAATCTATTTGTGTTTCACGAGATAAATTTAGAAAATATCTTCAACTGCTTCCTATGTCTTATTCTTTGGTTGTGCCACACTGTGAAAAAGTGATGGAAAAACATAAAATGCGAATAAAACTTATCATTCAAATAAACTATTTTTGTTAAAAACTATTTCTAATTTTTTCAAGAAATTAAACACCAACTGAGTTCGTTTGTTCAGTTGTTTATAAACGGCCAACATTCTCTTCACACTGAATGGATGGACGTTTGTTTGTTGATTGGCTGTTTCATATATAAAAATCAGCGTCTTACATGCGTCAATTGTATGAACAATTTTTAAACAATGAACAACTTTCAAGCAATGATGCGTTCTGCTAGGCCTATTTCTGAATTTTTATCGATGGTTCTTTAACGTTCAGAATTAAACGGCTGAATAATAATAATATTTTGTGAACACCTAACTCGTTCTAGGCTAGACGTGTTTCGTCCCTTGTAAGACTCATTAGTAAATTTTTAAAAATGCACAAAATGTGAGATTCGTGTTGTAAGCTTCAACAATATCTGCATAGGTCGATTCATTAAGCTGTACCTATGTAAATCTACCGTTGTTATGCGTTTTGGAAACATATCCATGTCAAATGCAAATGAAAATGTGTGATGGATGTGGTTCCAGCAGGTTTCGAAGCACACATTGGGCAAAATCGGCGATTGGCGCTTAGCGTTGGATAGATATGCCAAAAATTTGTGTATCGTTATGTAATAAGAGTTGTGAGTTAACGTGGCTACATAGTTTCATTGGGATGTTGTCAGTTTTTTAAAATGATCACAGATGCCTGAACGAAGGCGGATCTCCCGCTCTACCCAAATTTGGATGCTTTTGTTGCAATTTAATGCTACACACATTTACACAATGCGTATGTACAAACATACAAACGCGTAAACATATATATATAATTATTCATATATATATATATATATATATATATATATATATATATATATATATATATATATACATGCTGGTTGTACCCGATGTCAACCTGCAGATAACATCAAGAGATTTTGCAATATCTGGATCAATGGCTTACCGAGATCTTTTAGAACTAAAGATTTGAAATTTGATGATGTTAAAAAGAAACTTAAAACTTACTTATTTTCGCTTTGATTTTGTTGTTTAGTGAATAATTATTTGTTTGTTACTACCGCCATTGACTGTACTTTTTTTTTCTTTTTTGACTTTGTTTGATTATAGATAGCGCTTTTGAGAACTTTTTGATTTTAATTAGCGCTTATAAATGTTTCATTAGTAATAATAATAATAATAATAATAATAATAATAATAATAATAATAATAATAATAATAATATATAATATATATGTATAATGTATATATTTATTTTTATATGTGCACGCACGCATATACATACACACATATTAAAAATATATACAATCGAGCTAACCAATAGAGATACTCCTCAATGACAATGAACTCTGCCATAAACGTTCAAACACTGTCTCAAATTTTTACCGCTGAAGAACATTATTAATCATCTTCGGTTTGTCTGCTGCTTCAACTAACAAATGATTTCAAATGAATGCCGAACCACAGGTAGTTTATTTAAAATTGAACAAAATCCATATTTCAAATTTCAATGAAGCATTCTACCTGGCTGGATCACAACCGCATAAAATGAAAACATTGACATATGTTCCACTCATAATAACAACATTAGGTACTGTTGTTTTTCATGGTTGACATTATTAATATAACTATGAAAATAAAAATAACAATAGTGGTAATAATAAAAATAATAATGTTATTATTATTATTACTATTATTATTCGATTATATTCATTAAAACTCAATTTTTATTAAACTTCATTTCTTATTTCTTATTATTTTGAATTGTATTTTGTCGATTGAATAAATAAAATACGTTCACATTGTTATTGTTAGTGTTAGTGTTATTGACGGATCAGGACAACTTTGAAGGGGAGCGCCTAAATTTTGAAAATGTGTAAGTTTTGAAATTTTGAAGGGGGCCCAAGAAAGTAGCAAAATATGTGGTAGTGTGGCCAAAATTGAGCTGGTGACTTTAGATTTGCCACTGATTATTGTTGCTAATACTATTATTATTATTTTTTATAGTATATATCATTTATATCAACTACGTCATAAACAAATGACTGCCACAAAATAGTCTCCACAATGAGTTGAATGTAATGAACTGTCACAATAAACATTTATGCGTTTCCAGAAGCATTTCATTACATTGTTCTTTTTTCTTTCTAATTGATCCAACCTCCAAATGTCTTTAACGTCCTCTTTGTAAGACGACTCTTGAAAACGAATGTTTTAGCCTATGCACGTACACACACAAACACACATACCCACAGACACAGATATACACAGACACACATACCCACAGACACAGATATACACAAACACACATACCCATATATATATATATATATATATATATATATATATATATATATATATATATATATATATATATATATATATATATATATATATATATATATATATATATATATATAT
>NW_008705138.1:104426-108227 GCF_000326865.2 Helobdella robusta | reverse complement strand
ACAGATATATACACACACACATATACATATATATATATATATATATATATATATATATATATATATATATATATATATATATATATATATATATATATATATATATATGGGTATTTTTGATGATTTATTCGGAATCGAAATATGGCCTTATTTGCAGCATGAATTTGGAAAATAAGCTTATTTTGAATTTTAATAAACTAAACGTTCACCCAAAAACTTTAGTGAAAAAAATTGAAAAAACGAACTACAAACATATTAACGCCAAACATTCGGTAGAATTTATAGAATATTGTATATATATATATATATATATATATATATATATATATATATATATATATATATATATATATATATATATATATGTATATATATACATATGCATACAGTATTGTATAAATTCTACCAAATTGTTGGCATTATTCAATTTAAAATTTGTCTTTTCAATTGCATGATGAATTCGGATAACAACCGTTTCATTAAATATTCATGATAAACTTGGAAAATTTTATTTTCAACAAATTGATCACTTTACCGACTTCGGAAGGATGGACGGCTGAGTTGGCCGGGGTCGGCTACCCGGATGAACCTGCAGAAACTGCAGGATTCGAACCCAGGTCGTGGGAGTAGTAGAAGGACTCTCTTTCTCTCTCTCTTTATATGTGTATATATATATATATATATATATATAATTTTGGAAATAGAGCATATTTTATACATTATTTCATAAAATTTATACAATACTGTAGGATTGTATATATATATATATTTTTTATTCATTTATTTCTTCAAAGACACAAAAAGTAAACAGAAAGATACTTGTTATAGTGCCTTAGTGCAGAACTAAAAATTGTCAAAAATAATACGATGAGAAAAATAAAATGACCAAACTTTTGCAAAAATATACAGACACATTGCATGTATTCATACATACATACACACTTACTTATTTAACCATATATATACAATACATACATACATATATATTGTTTATTTTCTTCAAAGATACAAAAATAAACAGGAAAAAACTCGTAATACTTTATTAACCAAAAATGTTCTACATATATATATATATATATATATATATATATATATATATATATATGTATATATATATGTATATAATTATATATATCTATGTATATATATATATAATATATTTATTTATATTTATATATACATGAGTCCTAATTATATAATATCTCAAAACTCGTTTAAGTGTTGAACATTTATGCTCATTATTCGCATTTGAAGAAAATGTTAGGTGTTATGTTCTGGGTTGTTATCCTAATTCCTCACACGAATGTTCAGACTCAAGACGTGAAGAGCAGAAATTTTGTTAGAGCAGTCAGCTATTTGCGACAAAAGAACAAACAAACTTTTGTTTACTTCGATGAAAATGCGGAAAATAAGTTGACCATTAACGCAAAATCTTTATCGGATTGCGTCTTGAAGTGCCAAGTAAGCTCACAAAATATTTTCCTTCAAGCTCAATCTGTCTGTCCCTGACAATTAAATTGAATTTGAAGACAGATATTAAATTATTTTTTCTTTTTTGTTGTCTGAATTGGATTTAACTTTTCAGAGTAGAATCATATTTTGACAGGTTTCAACTGGATTCGAAGCAAGAGGAATAAATTATGTTCATTCGTCGAGGTCTTGCTCGTGTTTCTGCAAGAGAGGTTTTGGTTGGAATGTGACAGTTTTGAACAGCACAGATTCCGTTGCGTTTGTAAGTCACGGTAAGCTGCTCTGCTTATAATGCTTCCATTTGTTTTAGGAATTTCAGCCTTCATGCAAAATGCTAAAAATCCTAATTAAAATTGATTGATGAGTATTAAATTTATTGTAATTAATTTCCCAAAAACACTTGCATAAATTTATGACAAAATTAAATAACAAAAAACAGTACAAATTTTTTACATATGCACAGATTGTCCTGTCAAATTTGACTACCTAATAGAGCAGCACAAATGTTACAAGATGCAGTACAGGAAGTTGAACTGGTACGACGGCAGAGCACTGTGCAACAGCTTCTCCTCATCCCATCCCATCACACTCGACGATGAAGCTGAAAATGACCTCTCCATTCTCTACGTCAGATTTACTATTCCAAGTGTGTTTGAGGAAGTTTTCTCGCTAGATTGTTCTTAACTGAAAAAATTAAAATAGCTTACATCGAATAAATTATAAATATCATCACAATCATTTACAATCCTATAAACTATTGTACATATACATACACGAGGCTAGGTTATGCGATGTGTGCAGTCTCATACGACCCCTCACTTTATGCTTTCTATACATCTGGCATTCGCACCTACTTCAACGGGTCGAGGACACCTTTCCTTTGGAGCCCCTACCCGAGTGGGTTTTGAATAAATTATTTGAAAATTTTATTTGAAATTTTTATTTTTTATTAAAGCATACAGAGATTAAATGTAAATTATTATTATATCAACACCCTTATTATAGTTCATTTTATAATTTTTATGAAAGAATTGTTTTAGTTAAGTTAAATTGTTGATTTTGATGTATCTGATATTTTCAGCTTCATTAATTTGTTCTTCTTGGCTTTCATTGAACAAATTAAACTAGGTCTATAAATCTGTGAGAACTTAGTTGAGCCAAATTATTGAGAAGTTCTCATGAGGAAGAAACCTCGTCAACAAATGTTTCGGCCCTGAACAATCTCCTAACATTCTCGGGAGACCGGGCCACGTTTGTTGATCACTCAAAACATTTCTCGAAGATGTTGATTTTTCAGCGGTGTTGATCTGCTATTTATAAAATTATATTATTTCCATATAAAGTCGTGTCACTGTAGCCATGGCTTGCTAATTTAGCAGACGCTACTTTTTATTCCTGTCCAGTCACAACCAATGCGAAGCCTGCTCTGTGCTACTAATAATTTTCTTCAGGCCTGCTGTACGCTTCCTGCCTGACAGTCCCACCTCTTTAAAAAGTATGTACATTGTTTCTCTTGCGTCAACCTGAACAGCGTAAGAACCTGCTTAGGTTTTGTAACGTACGTTAATAGGTGTACGTTAAAACGTGTGTGTAGTTTTGAATAGGTGCAAAATGGATTCTGGTTACATGCAGCAATTGGCACCATCTGTAGCCGTTTTAATTTGACCAGTTTGCTTACTCAAAAGTCAAAACTCACAACTTGCTCGTCAGATACTCAAAAGTCTGTACAAACAATTGTAAGTAAGAAAACATCATTGAAATTGAAACACAACAGATAAATTTTACGCTATGCGAGATGTGACTGCCTGGCGCTCCGGGGAACCCAATTCTCCAGCTAATGGGAACGACTACTGCGTGGAGAGCATGCAAGTTGGAGACTTCGGGTGGGATGATGTCCTCTGCACCTGGCTTCTCTGTGTCTTCTGTGAAGTTGATCTGCCAAACTGATCCGAGTTCTATCGATTGTTAGTGATGACCGAACTTTAATATTATTTATGAAAATTTATTGTTTTGCTGTTTATGTATAAATTATTTATAAAGTATTTTTGGCACAATATAATAATTTTTTATTTTTTAAATTTTTTTGATAACAATTTTTTCTTATAATTACAATAATAGTTATAATAAATTAATAATAATAATATAAATGTATATATATATATATATATACATTTCTTTGATTTCTTTGTTTTGATTTGATGAAATAAAAAATGTCAAAAAATGTCAAATATATATATATATATATATATATATATATATATATATATATATATATATATATATATATATATTTTACAATATTCTATAAATTCTACCGAATGTTGGCGTAAT
>NW_008705138.1:79090-104376 GCF_000326865.2 Helobdella robusta | reverse complement strand
TGGCGTTATAAGTTTGTAGTTATATGTTTGTGTATCGATTTATAAATCGAAAAAACGAACTACAAACATATTAACGCCAAACATTCGGTAGAATTTATAGAATATTGTAAAAATTATGGTCTATTACCAACATATATATATATATATATATATATATATATATAAATCTAAAAAATGAATGTTTATATTCATATATAAATATGTGTGATACATTTTATGTTTCAGGAAAGCATATTTAGGATCCGCAAAAACCAAAGTGAAGAAGTTTTGCTGAAGAGACATCTGCATTGAACATACAATTCTACTGTTACTTGTTCAAGATTTTAAAATATATTAAAATTTTTAGCTTTAGATACAATAACTTTCATGAACGTTATAAATTTGTTCATTATCCGTAGAATCAAACTTTGTAAATTTAATGAGTGAAATTATTGAAATATTATACTTATTGAATTTTTCAAATTGAAAACTATACTCAATGTTTTCATCGTATTGCTTTAAATAACGAGCTAGTCAAATTTTTAATTTTATGAATAGAACTTTTCAAATAAATAAATCATCCATCTGACACAAATTTGTTAAAAAATGCGTTAGCGGACACGAGCACAGAGCAGACTGTTAAGATAAGAGTTGGAGGTAAGATGGAAGTCACTTTCGATCTAATTTTTATGACCTCCGCGAAATGAACCTTTTCAAAATTTGTTGTGCCGAAGCTATTGAACGCGAAACATTGGTAAACCCCTGTCACATTTTTCATGTGGACGAAGTTTTCAACGTGACGGGCCACATAGATGAAACTCATATGAGTTCGACGATAAATTTTTGATCTCTCGTCAGGAAATATGAGGACGACATCTACTGCAGGATCCCCAAGTGAACCGCACTTAGCAATCAATTGATTAGAGCTGGTTGTTTCAACGGTGAAAAATAAAATTTTTGGGCTCACCTTCTTACCAGTTATAAGTTCTTCTTCAAGGTTTGACGAAATATCGGTGTCGTACTCGAGGTCAAGGTCGAGGTCTGACTCGCCAGGATCCAGCAGGGATCGCTCGCTGAGTCTACCATCTGCCAAAGCGACATCGTTGTAAAATACATTTTCGTGCTCCTGCCCGGGATCGACGTCCGACTCTTCCACTTGCAAGTTGAAAGTTGTCATGCCTCCCTCACCCCTGACAGATTGCTCGATTAATAATTTGTTTTTCAATGCCACTAATTGCCTGGCAATATCCTTTGAATGTTGCACTTGAAACTTCATCAGAGTATCCAAGTTATACTCGTTCCCGATTGTTCCATTGCAGTTAATTATTGAAATTTCTTTTAAATTTTTGAACAACTGAAAAAATGTCGAAGATAAGTTCAAGCCGGTGGTGGAGATTATTTTAATTTTTTCAACGGAATTGTGTAAATTGCTTAATTGAATTTGTCCCAGAGCATGACTGCACGATTTGAATTCCAAATTTTTTACGACCTTCATGTACTTTAAGAACGCCATGGTCTCCAACTGCTTCTTTATTATTACAGTCTCCAGCCTTATAAAATTCTGAAGTTCAAATTAAAAAAAAATGAGTGCTTGCAATTTAAATTTTTGAAGAATGTTGTAACTAAAAAAAATAATTCTATTAAATGGTACATGTAACAATTAAATAATGAATAGACACTTTAATTATATTGAAAAAAATCTGAAAAACCAATAAAAATGTTATTAATTTCAACATTCAAGTCACGCTTGTACATCTTTTTAGTTAATAATTTCAATACAATACCTAATCATCAAATCAATCCAAACGATAAACCTTCATTTGTCTATAAAGAAATTGTATTGAGGGGACAAATTTTATTTTACTTTTCATCAAACGAACGAATAAATAAAAACCCACCTCAAACATTTTCACATTGGAACCAGGCGGCAGATGATCAGTTAGAACTAGAGTCACCAGTTTGTCAGCGAGAGGCTCCATGAATCTAACATTGGTCCACATCATATTGTACAGCTCGTCTGAATGCTTGATGGCAAGGACATCCAATCTGTTGATGTTGGCGAAGAGGTTTTCAGGAATTGGTGCCGATGTTTTCACAAAGAGAAAAGTCAACCTAAGGATCATCACATTGTCGAAAAATGTATGAGGGACTGTCTCAAAATTCAATTTCCTGATGAGTACCATCTGGTACTCTTCTGCTTGTGTTAGCAAATTTGAACTGACGTGGCAGTCTTCGATTGTGCAATAATTATTTTCGCACGGGGAGCAACTTTTCGACGATGCGATAAAAATTTTACTCAAGAGAATAATTGCCCGAATCAGTTCCATGCTTGGGTTTTGTTTTGTTTGTTTTTTCGTTCGTGCAGCACGTACGTCACATCGTAGTCTTGTTTTTATTTTGAAGTTATAAAAAAATGATAACTTTGAAATTTGAAGGTGTATTCGTTTGAATTTGAATCAAAAATTTGCGATCAATCTAAAATTATTATGAAATGATGATGTAAAATTATTATGATCGCCACTGTAACTTCAAAACGGCAGGTTGTAGCTCCTAAGACTTATGACCATTCAAAGGAGAATGATCACAGAAGCAACAACTGGAACAGAAGAAGAGAACAACCTCGTCGTCAAATTTATTTCGACCAACGATCAAACAATGGATACAACAGAGAGGACTATTCCAGACTTAAAAGAGACCGCGATGGCAGGTGCGACCGAGAAAGGCAGGTGGTACGAGATGGGTATGACAGAAGAGGGCCTAAAAGAAGATGGGAGGAGGTTGATAACTACAATGAGAATGCAAAAATTGAACAGAACAACATGTGGAATGAAAGACGTAAAATAATGAATGACAAATTTTTATGACGATAGATTGATATCTAAATGCTTTACTGTAGTTAAAATATAACGAATTAATATTAATAAATATTAACTGCTAATTAATATTAACACACCTACACAGCGGTAAACTTTAACGATAGCATTTAAATTTGACTCCTCCTTTAATTAATATTCATGAGCTATTTGCTCGCTTGAAAACATTAATATTCATTTTGCGCATATGTATATATGAAAGAAAATTTATTTATTACTTTGTTTATTTAAAAAAAAGGAGCTTGACTTGTTAAAAAATTACCTAAAAAATTGAAATAATGCCTTGAACATTTTCTTCAATTTTTTTTTGTAGAATTATCGTAAATTTGATTGATTACATTAAATATTTTAATTCAAAATAATCCCTAAACGTTTGCGATGTAAATTGTCTGTTGAGAAAATTTTATATATTCAATGTATATAATTCTAAGATATAGATAGAAGTTTGTTACAATTTGTTTATATACAAAACAATCTGATTGTTCGGTATTTACGCTTTTGTGCCTGCTTTAAAACTGCTAAAACTTTGTCAATTGATTCAAATATTGAATGAATGAAGGAAAAATAAATGAATGAATGAATGAATGAATGAATGAATGAATGAATGAATGAATGACATTCACGGCTGAAGAGCTGTTAAGAATTAAGAACATCTGCGATGTCAAGAAAAGAGTGGTCTTTTTGTTTGGCAATAAAAACAAGGCGCTAAGAGATGCCAAAACTATAAAACGAATCGAGTTCTGTATTAGAAATCTCACCAGTTTAAGAGAGGAGGCCAAAGCAACAGAAGGATAACAGTCCCAACAACAAAGGAACACATGTGATAATTGTGTGGGGACAACTGAAACACCAGAAACTGGGATACAGAAAAGGGACCAGGGTACCCAAACGGAGGATATCCAGGTAAAGGAGCCTACAACGATATCACCTAAAGGAACAAGGGAATCAACTTCTAAATCAAACAACCAAACAAAGAGAGCAACAAAAAGAATAATAATACGGCGGAGAAGAGGACACCCATCCCCTACACACAGGAGATAACAACGGGTGACAAGGAGGACATATGCGCAACAGTAGGGGACTCGGATAACGATGGGAATCAGGAAAAGGAAAGGTGTTCAACATAGCAAAACATGATTGAAAACTTTTTCCATCTGACCCACGACATTATTGACGAGTTAAATGACGATGAAATGGTGGCGGAAGACCAATCAACAGGGTACATTCCACCAACCACTAGATTGACAGGTATAGAAAAAACCAATTACCACCAGTTCATTAGGGCGCAAGACTAAAGAAGGGAATAACACTATAATATTAGGTTGCTTCAAAGGAGTGGAAGAGCTGAAGAAGAGAGTGAACTTTTTCTTGGAGAAAGACACGAAGAGTATAGATGGATACTTGGTCCACAAGAATATCATCATAAATACCAACCCCAGAAAACATACAAGTCAGATGTCCCTCGATATAGTGGAGAGTATCTTGCCGTACCAAGATGCCAACTGTAACGTAGAAAATATAAAGAAAGACCCGCACTCTCTGCTAAAGTCATCTATGAGGAGGCAGACATTGACCAACAATATGTGCAAAAATGAGAATGAGTGCATGTGCATCAAAACGTGTATGGAGGCATTCAGGAAAAACACATGCACCATGTACAATCAAAAAAACGTGCAATAGTAACGCGTCCACAGAGGGAGCGTAACTACTCGAACATATTGAATATCTTACAACATAGGTTAAAATTTAATATGTGGATATTTTAAATGAATTCAATTAATAATGCGAGCAATTTGTCGATTCTTGCTAGTAAATTAGCATTGCATATCCTCCTTAGTATATTTGTAATTATCTATTTATGCATACTTACGTACACATACATACATATATACATACATATACACACTTACATATGCGCCAAAATAAGATGTCAATGAAGGCTTGACAACTCGGCAGACCAAGTTAAGCCACTGCTGAAAACGGTGATGAAATGAAAAGCCAGAAATGAAATAGACTTGGCAGAACAATCTTTGAAGCTTAAGAAGATTGTTGGAGCAGTGCACGGCGTAGGCTGGTTTCAAAATATGTGGTGGTCTGAGATCTATAACAAAACAAAAAGACAGATGATTATTGAAGAAAAACGTGATGAGTACGGCAGAGAAAAAGTGGTGGCACCAGTGCAGCAGAGTCAACAGGGCAGATGGTCGTCGTGGGAAGAAGTGTTGCAGAGAAACGTTAGTTGGGAAGAAATTTAGAATATGGCTCCTCTCCGTTTAGTTTTTCTAATGAGAGGAATATACGACCAGCTGCCAACAAATTTGGTTCGGTGGAATTTGTCAGAACAGAACAAATGTACACTCTGTGGAAGTCACGAGACACTCGCGCACGTGCTGTTGTCATGCCGGTATGCTCTAGGCCACGGTGTGGCGCCACAACAAAGTTTTGAAAAGCATAGTAGAAACTGTCTGTTCCGCTTGCAATGACTCCAAATCTCAGTCTGCGAGAAACTCGAAGGTGTATTTCCTAAAAGAAGGACAAAGCAGAGACGTCAAACATGACCGAGTGAAAGATGGTATTTTAAAAAACGCCAACGATTGGGTTGTGTACGCTGATTTGGAAGAAAGATGGAATTTTCCAACCAACATCAAAGAAACAGGCATAAGACCAGACATGGTGGTGGCATCTGAGAATACGAGTTCAGTTATCATTATCAAACTAACTATGTCGTACGAAGATAACACGCTCAGTAGCCACGACATGAAAACTGCAAAGTATGAACAGTTGATTCAAGAAGTAAACAAGAAAGGATACAAAACCAAGTTCTGCGCTGTTGAGTCTGGTGCAAGAGGAAAAGTGGGAGCGTCGACGTATGCACTTTTCAAAGAGTTGGGACTGTCAGGCAGGAAGCGTATAGCATGCTTGAAAAAAGTTTAGTAGCACAGAGCAAGCTTTGTATTGGTTGTGGCTGAATAAAAATAAAAAGAAGTGTCTGCTGAATTAGCAAGCCATAGCTAGAGTGATACAATTCTGTATGGAAATATAAAGCTGAATTTTGGTATAAATAGCAGATCAACAGTCATCGAGAAGCGTTCGAGCGTGGCCGAACGTGGCCCGGTCTCCCGAGAATGTTAGGAGGTTGTTCAGGGCCGAAATATTTGTTGACGAAGATTCCTCTTCTGGACTTTTTGATGATTTGGCTCACCGGAGCTCTCACATACAGACATACATACAAACATGCATACAAATATACAGACTGGTGTGTGTGTTTGCATTCGTTTCCGTATAATTTTATGATGGGAGCATTTTTTAATTTTGTGCACCTTGTGTTATTATGATTATTTCCATTAATATTGTCAGTATCTACACTGATAGCTATAAAGTTTATACTAATATTTTTTGAAAAAATTCGGGACAGTCAATACCTAATGAAATACACAATGCTTTAGGAGAACGCAAATTTCAAGTGATCGTTTTTTGTTTATGAAAATTAAATTGTTTTGACTGTTGGCTTTCCGGACATTGATTCCGGAAATATTGATTTTATTTTGTAAATTTCAAACTTTGACAGACGCAGAACAAAAGCACGACATGTTCAAATGACAACTAATTTATTTATACCCACATAACGAATATTTAATAAAAATGATAATAAGCAGTATATGGGCTTTAATATTTACGATTGTTTATACTGGAGACAGAAATTGGTTGTGGAATGGTCTTCTTCAACTTGAACGGCCTTTACGAGAAAAAAGTTAACGACGTTTTTCAGCTTGTTCAGTTGTTTTATTATTTTTATATTAAAACTTGTTTTTTTATTTTAATTTGGCAAAAAAATTGTTGCCTTATAAGGAAAAAAAAATTTATTGAATTTAATTTTAACCCAACAAAAATGAGTGGGTCTTCAATAATTGATTGTAGTCTTAGTAATAAATAATTTTATTTTAATTTATAATAAATTAATTTTAATTTAATGAAAATGTATTTATTATATTAATAACTCTTACTTAATACATTCTATTTGTGTTTGACCTCTATATTTGCACTCCTTACACAAAATCCCCTTCAAAAAAAAAAATTTAATTTTTTCAAATCAATTTTTTTAATATTTTATATATCATATAAGGTTAGATTGATGGATATTTTAGAAATTATTTCATAATTCATTTAAGTTAGTAACAGTGTAATGGTCAAGTTGCCTAGCACTGTTCATGAACTCTCCTGGTTCGAATGCCAAGAGATCATCGCCTGTCGCATGCAAAAGTGTGAGTTGTGTATTTAGATACACGGTTTGATTTTTGGTTTAGTGCATCCCAGTTTCTTGTAATTGAGCTTCTTAAAACAACATTATTATTGTTATTATTATTATTTATTCATGTGTTTATTTATTGACATAATTGAAAATCTAATCAATATTTATTACGAATCTAGTATGTCCCTTTCTTCTCAGATTAATAGTGTTGCTAGAAGTTCTTACTTTCATCTACCTAGAATAAAAAAAACTTTTGCTTTTTTTTGATGATCCTACTCTTCTCCTTCTTGTTATTTCGTTAGTTTTATTAAGGATTGATTATTGTAACTCGCTCTACTATGGCCTTTAAAAGTAAAGCTTTTAACTCTGCTACTCGTTTAGTTGCTCGTGCCCCTTTCATTTCTCATATATCTCCATATCTTGTTTTTTGCACTGGCTACCTACTGAATATAGAATAATTTTAAAATTTGCACATTTATGTATAAGTCTCAATATAAATTATATCCTAAGTACTTATAAGATATATTAATTGAACCTAAACGCCCCAGTTTACGATCCTCTTCTTGTTCTCACTTCTTCTTAACGTGTTGAACACTCTTTTGCTAAATCTACATTTGCTTTTTTTGGCCCTTTTCTCTGGAACTCTTTACCTCCTTCTCTGACTACTTCTCCATCACTTACGAAATTCAGAACGGATCTCAATACTTACATGTTTGCAAAATTCATTAGGAGCGCTGTTGAACATCGCGCAAATAACGCTTTATAAACCAATTGATAAATTGATAGATTGATAATTCATGAGAAATACCGACAAAAGAATTTGAAAAATAAAACTTCCCACTTTGCACATGCACGGACCGTCGACTACATGTTTCATAGATTGCTTTTTGTAAAGTTCGAATGGGCCATGGGCGTCACAACTAGGAAAATCTTGGAAAAATATAAAACATTATATCACATTGTAGTAACAGCAGCAGCAGCAGCAGCAGCAACAGCAGCAGCAGTAGTAGTACAAGTAGTAATAGTAGTAGTAATAATAATAATAGTAGTATTAGCAGACGCAGTACTAGTAGTTGTAGCAGTAGCAGTAGTAGTAGTAGTAGTAGTAGTAGTAGTAGAAACAGTAGTAATAGTTGTAGTAGCAGTAGTGGCAGTAGAAGTAGTAGTAGTTAATAATAATAACAATAATAACAATAATAGCAGTATTAGTAGTAGCAGTAGTAGTAATAAAAATATTAGTAATAGTAGTAGCAGCAGCAGCAGCAGCAGTAGTAGTAGTAGCAGTAGTATGGTGCGTAGCAGAGTAGTCAGTGACTGTGTTGTCAGCCTTGTTTTTTTTATTGCAGGCTATAAGGAGAACATTTTGCTATAATTCGGAGAAAATTCGCTGAGATTAATTTTCGTTTCATTTTATTTTATTATAAAAATATTGTTATTAACATAAACGGATATGGCAATTTGGATCTTTTCCAATTAAATTTTTTTTGTCATTTTAGTTCTTTTTTATGTGAATCTTAGAAAACTTTGAAATGAAAAAGTGAAATTTGACAACTTCACTTAAACAAATCAAGTTATCACAGTTTCTAAACTTAGGCCTAAAAAAACGTCTTTACTTAGAAAAAAACATTATTATGAAAAAAATTTTTTTCAAACCTTTGGCTTTGACTTTGTTTTTTCTCTTTTCTGAAATGCAATCAAACTTAATACTATAATACACGAATAACTACACGAATAACATTTACATAAATTTTTAATATAAATAGATCATTCAATTAATTTATTTATCATTAATTAATTGTTAATAAGATAACTTTCTCTCATCAATATATATTTTTATTACGGCAAAAATTTTCCCACAAATTAAAAAACAATTTAAATTAATTTTCTAACCCAAGCACATAACCTGTGCATGTCCAAGATATTTGCATAGATTGCAAGGAACACCCTTTAGTATAAGTGTACACACATTTGAACATATTCAATTAAAATAAAAATACATTATTGTTAAATAATCTTTTTTCTAATTATATGTAATAGTTTTTAGTTCTACTATTTTATATATTCTAATATTTTTAATATATTTTTGGTATTTACTAGAAATAATTTAAATTTTTCTATTAAATGATTTTTGTCGACTTATATTATGTTACCAAACCAATACGCCATTTTTTAATTTCATTTTAACTCAAACGCTGGTCAGTTAGCGTCAAAAATTATTCTACTTTAATTTCCATGATGTGGTTGATCCTCATGGGATAAGTGAAAGAAATGAAAAAAGGAGAAAAGTTGATTGAATGGTGTGTCACAAATGATCAAATTCTGGTTTGACAATCACCCAAGGAAAAAATATACTTGGAAGAGTCACGGAGACAAGGTGAGTAATATGTCTGATTGCATTAAAATAAATAGACGATTTCGAAATGCTGTTTTACAATGCAAAAGTTACTCTGGAGCTGATTTTGGCAGTGATCATAACCCAGTTGTTTATAAAATCAAAATAAAGTTAAAGAAAATCAAGAGTGAAGTGGCCCGAAAAATTTGGAATTTTGTCAGTCTGTCACAAAATGATGAGATCAAGGTCAAGTATAACGTTGAAGTACGGAATCGTTTTCAGTTATTGACCGAAGACGTAAACAAATCTAAATGTGAAATATATAGAGATGCCTTCATAGAATCAGTGAGGAAAGTTATACCTGTGAAAGAGCAAAGAATAGTTTAGAAATAGATAACTGATGGAAAAACGAAATAAACTGGAAGAACTTTAACTCAATTTTTTAATCAGTACGCCACAAATGAAATTTAATTAAAACTGACATTTCATTAAAATATATCGAAATTAAAATTCATACATACATCAGCACACTACCATATATTATATATATACATCCGACCTAAATTTATTTTTTTCAAAGGAGAAATTTTAATAAAATTTATCAAGAAAAAAAAATTTGTCATTCTCCCTAACCATACAAATGCACGGACCGCGTTGATCCCGTTCTATGAGTTTCTTGGGACTGTATTTAACGGGACGGAGTAAAACGTCGCAATTTGGCAACTTTTCAGCGTCTGAAATTTTTTTATATACAAGTCATAGATTTTTATGATGTCATGTTTCTATGCTTTATTAAATAGGAAATCAGTTTTTTTCCTCAGTTTTATTAATTTAGTTTATAAGATTTTATTTTCTTTCTAATGTTCGTTCTAATAATTCATGATCATGATTTGACCTACGACCGCTACAAAGTTTTTATCCTCCAGTCAGTCTTCCAGGTCTAATCATTTCCAGTTTTGGTCAATAAAAGGATTGTGGATTACAAATAAATTTTAAAAATTTGAGTCGTTTTTTCTCGACATGTTTATTCATGAAAATTTAAAAATAAATTAATTGATCATTTAAACTCAGGCCCGGAACTAGGGGGCGGCAAATTTAAGGGGCGGCAAATTTTGAAAAGTTATAAAAAATTTAAAAAAGTTATTCGCATTTGTCAAAGTTTGGATCATAGTAAATTTGATTTTTGTATACTATTTATATGTTCTTTTTATATAAACATTAAAATATAAAGGCCAATATTAAAAACGGAATCATCTTATTTGTAATCTTATAAAATAGGGTATTTGTTTTGAAATAGTAATATTGGTAAATTTGGAATCATTGGGATGGTTAGCGAATTTTTACAGAAAGAGATTTAACGATCGATTTGGCTGCCCGAAACCTCAAAGGTCTTTTGACATTTATGAAGTTATGAGTTTGCACCATCTGAGACCATTGTTTAGAGTAAATTGTTAGCAAATTGATTAATCTAACATCTGAATTGTTTAGAGTAAATTGTTAGCAAAATGATTAATCTAACATCTGAATTTTCAGAAGAGAGACCAAGAATGAAAAAAAGCTTGATGAGTTTTGTTACAATAAAGCTCTTGCAAGTGTTGAAAATGTGTAGCAAGAGGTTATGTTAGAAATCTTTGACCGGATGATTTCAGTGTCATCTGGAGAACGAAGTTTCAGCAAACTCAATCAAAATCATCAAAAACTACATGAGAAGTACAATGGGGCAGGAGAGGCTTTTCAATGTAATCCTAATTTTAATCGAACAAAACGAGCATCCCTCGTCAATTTTGATAATATAATCAATACACTTGCAGATTAAAAAGCTAGAAGAATTTGTTTTTAATGTAATATACAAAACAATTATTTGTTAAGTTGACGTTTTTGATAAGTTTTTCACTTTTTAATGTTGTATGACTCTATTATTGTTGTTTTTTCATGTGCTAACATATACATTGCTATTTCCATCAATAAAACATTTTAATAAGAAACGTGTTGTATGTAATTTTAAAAACTGCATTTAAACAACAGTTTTTAGCAGCAGCATAATAATAACGGGGTGAGGGGAGACACTGAGTTTTGCCCCCCACCCCTAGCAAATAAAGCTGGTTCTGGCCCTGATTACGCTAGTTTTGGCCCTGTTGACCGTATTTTTTACTATGAATTTGTAATTTTGAACTTGCAACCAATATTGCCCAGGGCGATACAAAAATACAAACTTATTGTTATCAGAGAAAGGTTTACAACACTAAGCATGAGCAAAATCATCGGACAGCGGAAAGCCATTGTCTTCTTTAATCCTGTATGTATGTTTGTGTTTGGATGCATGGATTCATCTGTGTATGTGCATGTTTATGTGGATGTGTTTGTATTCTATTCTTATATGTATGTATGTGTATGTGTGTTTGTATCGGCGAATTCATGAATAAATTCACCAATTTATCACTAAAATTATAGGCGTTCATAAATGAACCAAATTATACATCGTATCTCTAAACATAAACAAATTATCAAACAGTTTCGTTTAAGCCAATTTTTTATCAATTGGAATAGTGATAACACTCAATAACATTAGAAAGTATACACTTGGTAAAATATTTATTTCGATTAAGTTTTATACATTAAAATATAAAATATTATGTCGAAATATCAGATATTTATTTTGATTAAGCTTTATACATTATGAATAACTTTTAAAAGCTTTATTTAAAACAAACCTGTAAACCAAATTGATGAAAATTAACAAATATGTGACTGATAAGTTTGAAATTAATGATAACACTCAAAAAATTTCAAAATTATCAACTAGTGTTCTCAACAATCACTGCGTATTTATAAGATCTAAAAATCCATCCTGGTATTGCTATAATATAATAGTATAATATATATAATACGTTATAATAATATATAATAATGAATTTGTGATAAGAATAATGTTAAAACAAATTTGAAAGCCTAATTCAAATTTGAATATGCAAAGCAATGCAAAGAGAACGTTAGGAAAGCAAAAATCATTACATTTTATAAATGATTTGCATTCATATTTGTGCTTCTTGTTGTTTTCAACTGATGGGATGGATGGTGTACACATTTTTAAGCAACTCTACTGATTCAGCTTATTAAATGTTTTCCCCTTGCATTTCAAAGATCAAATTATCTTACCTTATCTTTGAGAGTTGCTTGCTATTTATTGCAAAATACAATACTTCAGTTTGAAGCTGTTCTTTTGTTACTGTGTCGTCAATTTTTTGGGACAACCCCAAGTACTGCAGAGCGTCACTGGGCGTTTTCTTTAAAATTTCTGCAAAATTTTTTGAATCTAAAACAGATAAATCAGCGTAAAGACTACCATGCTGAGAGAATCTCTGTTTGTTTTAAGCTATTAATCACTTGATCCATAACTACTTTGTGAACAAGGGCACTTAATTTATCTATCACATCTTTTTTTTCCTTCAAGACAGTCTGCAATTCAATGTAAAAGTTTTTTTTATCTGGTTGGCTGTTTGCAAATTTTGAGAAATTTGAAGCTGTCAGTGAGGAGCTTTTCCGGTGTCCCGGCGGCCAAGCCCAAGCCGTCATCGTCGTCCTCATCGCCGTCGTTGTTGTTCATGTTGGTGATGAGGTTTTTTTTCTAATTTAAATTCTTAATTTGGATAGTCAATATTTTTGTTGCAACTTTGTGCAATAATTAAAATTTTTAAAATCAAAATTGATGGTTTTTTGTCAGGATGATGATGATGTCACAACTAAACTGTTTCCGCCAAATTTTCGACTTTCAGAGAAATGAAGGGATCCAGGAATAGTAAATTTTCTTTAGGGTACATTTCAAAGAAAAAAATTGAACCATATCAGTGAATCACGTGATTTGGTCTGGTTTCATCAGCATTGGGAAATTGTTTGCAGTAATAAATTTCATCGGAGAACGATAATAGCCTTGGTAATAATTACAATGTTAAAAGTATTAGTAGTATTAGTAGTTATAGTTGTAGTAAAAGTGGTAGTAGTAGTACTATGTAGTAAATAGTAGTGGTAGTGAAAGTAAAATCTTTAGCAATAGGTAGTACTTTTTATAGTAGTAGAAGTAATTAAGTAATTAGTATTAGTAGTATAAGTAATAGTAGTAGTATTAGTAGCAGTAGTAGTATTAGTAGTGGAAGTAGCAACAGTAGTATAGTAGTTCTTATTGTTTACTATTATGAATCATTTAGTCCTAAGTTATAAATTTATTTAAACCAGGCTAAAATATTATCCTATCTGTACCAGTAATAAAATTCTTATTTATTCATAACTAGTAAAAAATCTTATCAAAATTTAACCATTTCGCCAAACTAACTACAAAAATTATTCCACCCACTTAATTCAAATGATCAACAGTTACGATTTTTCCTTTAAGCCATAAAATTCAATTTACTTCATACTCATGCGTTATGTTAAATTAGCTCTAATATCATGTTTTAATTGGACATTCATCAAATTTTCATTTCAGTCATGAAATTCACAATTCATTGCGTATTCGTTCATTATGTCGAATCACAAATCGTGTTCGACAATCATCAAATCATCATTTCAGCCATAAAATTCACACATTGCGTCAGATCTTTTTTCCAATTATACTCAAACTCAAAACTCATTAAAAATTGTCATTCAGACCATTCCAAATATTAATGATTCTGATAATGCAAAATATGCTTTTTCAAATTAATTCAGAAAGATGACGTCGTCAACTTCATTGTGTTACTTCTTGTGCCTCTGTCGACTTCTACTAGTTTGGGAAGATATCTATTGCCGTTGGACTTCATCATTTGATACAACACGATCAGATCTCCTCTAATCCTTCTGTACCGCAAGGTAGGTAGATGCAGAAATTTCAGTGTTTCTTTATAATTCATATGAGTGTATTCTACTACTGTCTGAGTAACTAGCTCCTGTCTGCACCTTCTCAATCGACTCCACATCTTTTATTGTCACAGGAGACCATACTGGTGCTCCATACTCTAGTTCAGGGGTGGGCAAACTTTTTGCTGTGAGGACCGCCTTGAAAACTATTTTACCCTTGGATGGTTGCATAATTACTTTTTTCGACCATTGACCGGTTGTGGAGAAAATTCGTTAAGATGTTCATTTGTAGCTGACGACATTTTTATTGGTCATTTCATTTTTCTTTTCTTTTTCAGAATGTGTACAAAGATTCGTGAGCCGCATAAAAATGGCTTGGCTGTAGTTTGCCCACCCTTGTTTTAACCAGTGGCGGATTAAGTCAAGCGGGGGCCCTAAGCAGAAAAAAATTTGGGGCCCTCAAACTTAGTGTGTCGTAGAGAGGCTTTTAACCTTCAATTATTTCCAACTTATAACTATGTAGGTGATATACATCTTTAAACTAAAAACAACTTTTAACGAATTTGAATATATTTTGTCGACAGAGTTGTTACAAACATTAATATATTAAGTGCGAAATTTTTAAAATATTAAACACTGAATTATTCTAATTAAATGTTCAAGTTATTTTTATTTACAAACACAACACACACACACACACACACACACACACACACACACACACACACACACACACACACACACACACATATATATATATATATATATATACATATATTATGAAACGTGTCTGCGTTCATTTAAGGCTCTTCCAGTGCTTAGTGTTTCGGGTTTGTCTTTTTCCTATGGTGAACACCCTTCCTGAGATACAATCATTGCAAATATTTTTTTCGAGCGCCATTTCAGACTTCATGCTATTTGTGATGTGCTTCATAGATTAAAATTTGGTCAAATACAAATATATAAAAAAAAATACAAAATTTCCAAATAGTCAAAAAAATATGTTTGACAATAATGATTAAAAGAAATCATTGGAAAATAATAATCGACAAACAACATTTTTTTCAAATAAATTTCTCCCTAGCTTTACTTCTTGCAAATTCATCAATAATTTTGGCAGTGTCGACACTATTCATTATTTCTTGTTCTATATACAGAACAGTTAAATTATTTAATTTTTGTTCCCCCATTTTACTCCTCAAATAATTTTTATTTCTTTTCAAAACAGAAAAAGATCTTTCACCAGATGCATTAGATAAAGGAATAGTTAAAAAAATTTTCAATAATATTTCAATATTGAGAAGTGTGCATGACATTTCTTTAGTGGCTTTATAGATTCTTTCAAATGATAAATCTTTGTTATTACTTGAATTATCTGACTTATTTTTAATGGCGTCCTCATTTTCCTTCAAAAAAATAAAAAATGGTTTAGTTCATCTTCCAAATTACAAACATCAATGTCATTTCTGTAAATATTTTTCAAATCTTTCAATGAATTTTGTTTTTTTTCTTCTGACAAATTCCAATCAAGAAATATACAAAAATGTTCCAAAACAACCTTATATTTTTGAACTCTTTGTAGAAATTGTGTTTTAATACTATCGCATATGACATAAAATGTATTGATTTTAAAATTATCTCTAGTTGTAAATTTATACTCTTCTTTATTTTCATCAAAAAACGCATTTCTTTTTCTTCTGTTAAAAATTACTTCATCTTCCTCACTAAAAGATTGTAATCCTGATAAATCGGTTGCTTCTGTCATAACTTTTTCATAATCATTTCTGAAATTTTCAATAAAACTGTCTAATGATTTAAGTAGCATTGATCCTTTAAATAATTCACATCCTGTTGATTGCAGTGACTTACTGGTAGAATTTATTCTTTGCAGGATACAATTCCAAATAACAGTCATAAGAGCGGTTTCGTATTTATTCATTTTTTTAAGTAGTGATGTTGCTTCAACTATAGTGATAGGTTTTTCATCCTGTCTATTGCATAGGTCAGTTAACGTTTCTTGTATTATTGTATATTTCAGTTTTAAAGCTAAAACAGCATCAGCTCTTGCTGACCATCTTGTATCTGATACCCTTTTTAACGAGAGAGACTAATCAACATCTATTTTGCTGTTCAGCATTTTCCAGCGATGAGTTGATGATGAAAAAAATGTAAATAGCTTTTGCACAAACATGAAATATTGAACCGCGGTGTTACAGCTCTCAGCAGCAAAATTTCCAACTAAATTCAATGAATGGCTAGCACAAGGAATAAAAACCGCACTCGGACTATGTTCTTTAATACGTGCTTGTAAACCTGAGTACTTTCCTGACATGTTCGAAGCTTTGTCAAAAGATTGACCTCGACAGTTTTTAATATCTAGGCCAAATTTCATTAAAGTTTCTAAAACTTCTTTTTCCAAGTATGAAGAGCTGTGCTCATCTATAGGAACGAACCCTAAAAATCGTTCATTTATCTTACCAGAAAATGAAACATATCTTATCACAAAAGTAAGTTGGTCAACATGAGCAATATCAGGAGTGGAGTCAATAATTATACTGTAATAAGTTGCCGATTTAATTTCTTCAATTATTTCAGCCCTTACTTGATTGCCAATGAGGCCTATAAATTCGTCACAAATATAAGATAAATAACTTGCATGACCCCGTCCTTGGTTTGCATATTTTTGTAAATGTAATTTTAAAAATTCATCATATTCACTTGAATATTCCAAAGAGGTCAAATAATTTCCTTTTCTATTGAAATTTTTATTTTCATCAAGTCCGCGAAATCCTAATCCTAAGCGGCTTAATAACTGTATTGTTGAAACAATCCTTTTTAAAACTTCTCTCCAATAATACTCTTCTTTTTCTCTTTCCTGCAAAAGTTGAGCATCAATTCTGCTCAAAGCAGTTGATCTTTTGAACAGAGTGCACATAGATGACATGTGTTCTTTTGAAATTTCATGGTCTGATTATTGATCTCCAATTTTCAAAGCCAGTTATTAATTTGGACTTTTTCTTGGAGAAAAGTTTGCAAGGGTAACAATAAACGCACTTGCTACTTTCGGAAAATACCAGCCATGTTCTTTTTTCCAAAACTCCGTTTGATTTTTTTCTATAAAAATGATCATTAGAGAGCCCTCTGCTGTAGTAAACATCATCTTTTTCTTTAAACACCGATTTTAAGTTTTCTATATTTCCTATATTTTCTGGTTTATCTTTTAAAATATAGTCAATAAATGAATCAGACAAACTGGCTGGCCATAAGGCTATATCATTAATTTCTTCATTTTTCTTATTATACAATTTATCTGGATTTTCTCTGTCTTCTGTTATCTCACTATTTTTTTCATCAACCTGATGTTCACTTTCTCCTTCTTCTTCCCTTTTTTCAACACTTATTGGTCTGTGACAAGGTTCAAAAGAAGATGTTGATGGCACAGGTAACTCGATATCGCTATTTACTAACAAATATTTATGAAATGCATTTTTCTGACTTTCAACAAATTCCTGGATTTTTAAGGTTTTTTTCCTTTTTTCCGCTCCACTTTGATGTCTTTTCATTTTTGTACTATGAAAGAAGTAGTTTTTATTATATCAATTAATTAATTAATTAATTATTAAAATATAATTACGTTTTAATAGCATCTATCTGCCAAGTTTGAATTTTAATATTGAAACAATTCAATTAATTATAAAAGCCATTTGTAATTAATTAAAATGAAATTCATTTAATGAATTTATATCAAAAGTAAATAAAAATGTTTACCACTTAGGTACTTGAAATAAAAGAAAAATACAGACAACTAAATAACGTTTTAATTATTTGACCACAATACTTTTTTAAAAAATAAAAACACTCGCTTTCAACAACGAAACAACGATACGATATTAAAGACAGAAAAGTAGGGATGTCCGAAGAAATATCACGGTGGCTAACGAAACGAATGACAGATTGTTTTCAAACATATTACTGTGAACTGCTAATGTTTGCAAACGCTTATTAACGTTGAATTCAGCATAGTAATTGAAAATTTTTTTTAATAATTTCATTATATTTCAAAATTTATTTCAGTTATTTTTTTAAAATAATTTTTTTTACGGGGCCCCCTTTCCATTAATAACAAATATTATTTAAAATTTTATGATTTTTTTCAAATTTTGAAATTTCATTATATTGAAAAATTTATTTGAAGTATTTTTTGAGGGATAAATTTGTACACGGGGCCCCTTGGCCGTCCGGGGCCTCTAGCAGCTGCTCAGTCTGCTAAGCGTTAGAGCCGCCACTGGTTTTAACCCATTGCACAATCTGACCATTATACTAGAGTATGGTCTCCTGTGACAATATCATCATTCAAAATATATTTGATAATATATTTCATAATTTACGTGGCAAATAATTTTATTATATTATTTCAAAATATTATTTCGTTTTAATAATTTGCATATTTTATTATTTTATTTTATTAATTTGCATATTGTTTGAGCGAAAAATCACGTTCCGTTGAATTTGCATTTATGAAAAATAATTTTTAAGAAAAATCGATGTTTCATTTTTACATCATTTACATAAACAAATTGACATCATCATCATCAGTATCATCATTACCATCATCATTGTCATCATCATTTAATTAATTTTAAGCACACACACAGACACACAGACACACACACAAACAAACAAACATACAAACACGACACGTTCAGCGGCTTAACATGGAAAATAGCATTCAATCGCAAAATAGCATGAAATCAAAATTCATCAAGCATCTAAAAAATTTTCACATACAAGTTTGATATATAAAAGTAAAATCAAGATGTTACAGCCACAACAGTGCTTCTAGTCTGAAAATTTGACAATAGCTATTTAGTAAAGATAACCAACCAAAAAATTTCTGAGGAATATCTAAGAGAGAATAATTAATAATAATAATCATACAAAAAAATAATAATAAATACTTATAAAAACGTTGTCAGAATGACGTAATTGTAACTAAGTTATTGAAGTTTTTTGGATTACAATTTTGTAAAATAAATTATAAAGCGCCTAATTTTTATGATAAGATCCTTTGAAAGTCGAGCAAATTTTAACCACGTCCATATTTTCTTCAGTAACATTTCCGACATTCAAATACTGTCATTCATATAATTTTAAGACAATTAGATCACTAGTGCTTCCTTATTTTAATTTCTTGTAAATTTAATTTATATTTAATTTTTACTGGATTGTAAACACTACCAATAAAAACACTCAATTTTTGTTGGGTAAGCTCATTCGTTCATTAGTTGGACCTTTCATACCTCCTATATGAGGGTGTTTTAAAACAGTCCGGTTATGAAAACAGGAAATTAGTAAAGATAATCCGACGGAAAAGTTAAAGTTCTTTGGTCAAATCATGCGGAAGGAAGAAATGGAAAACTGAAAGGATGAGGCACAAGTAAGAAGAAGAAGAAGTGCAATGGCAGAAAGTAACTGATTACGATCTTGTATTATGTTTATTCTGATGTACGTTCGTAAATGGCCATCATTAATTTATTGTGATGAAATATATGACATGCAAGCTTGAAGTGACTGAAGCTATGTATCTATGTGTGTAGTGTATGTATGTAATATGTATCTATGTATGTATGTTTTTGTGCCGTATGTATCTTTATAGTAGTAACTATGTTTGTTTGTAGTATATATATATATATATATATATATGTACACATTAGTTAGATACATCTACTTAGATATATAGTTACTAACCTTATAAATAAAGTACCTATGATGTGGTAGCTATGTATCTTAGTAGCATGTATCTAACCAGTGTGTATCTATGTAGAATATATTTATGTGGTTTATATCTGTTTTGTATGCAGGTAGCATGTAACCATGTAGTATGTGTAAAGCCGAATAACAATGCAATCTCATTTGAAGTTACAAATTAAATTAATCTTTGTCATGTTTTTTCAGAAATCGTAAAGAAGTATTATGTTGAATTTTAAAATAATTGAAAATACTCCTAAATTATTTAAATAAACTAATATTTTAGTGTTTGGTGTGAAACAAACTAACATAGTCTACCACAGTATTTTATTACAATTTTTTGCGGTGGAGTGTCAAAATTTTGAGAGATAAAAACAACCCAATAAACTGAAAAGTTTATTAAAAAAATACTTTAAAATTATTCAACTGTTTCAATCCCAAAATCTCTAATCGAGCCTAAGCCAGTAGCTTGGCAAGGTTGAAACGGGGGGGGGAGATAAACCTAGGCTCTAGGACTCGGGAAAATGTCTTTTATAGGTATTAACAACAAATATGAAATGAAAATATACATGAATCTTAAATTTAATTTGCCTTCGATCCCAGCCACTGAAACATCATTGCCAAGCACTTTAGCCCATCGCTTCGCCATCTAGAACGATCTAGAACGTAACGTAAAATATAAATTTGCCCAACTTTGCACGTTTTTTGATAATTTTAATTTCGTTAAATTTCGAAATCAACTCACTAATACTTTCTCACAAAATTTGAAGCTAGTGATCTTAGTTGGTTGTGATAACTCATCCCCGGAATGTTCGATTGGTCAAGAAACTTCCGACCCATCCAATAATGCTTGTGTTAACCCCGTAACTTGACAATTTTGATATCAGTTTCAACGTCGACAATTTCATAAAAATTTTGAAATGTGTTGCCGAGGTAACGTAGATCATCATTAACTTCACCATCACCATCGTATTCATCTACATCGTTATCTTCGTCACTCAAAATGTTAATGATAATCTCGCCATCTTCATCTTCGTCATTTAGACTTGTCCGTTCAACCTTTTCGTCATCCTGATGGCTGTAAGGGTAATCATCGTCATCATCGTTATGAAAATCGTTGAAGAAATCATCATCTGCTTCTTCAATATTTTCATTTGGTAGTTCATCATTTTCATCTCAAATTCTTTCTAATAATTTATTTTCAACTACATTCAAACTATTTAAAGTAGATTTTACAATTTCTTTTGCAAAGGCATTCAATTCAAAGAAGGTCAATCTTTGGCTCGTTAACAATTGCCTCCTCCATGCTTTCCTCAGCAGCTCAACTACAGTTCTTCCATCACCGTCATTCATTTTCAACTTTACAGCACAACTATGATCTTGCAAAATGAATTCCACTTTTACAAACTCTTAATTTGTTTCTAAATTTAAAATCCCTTCTGGGCACCCTCCAAACTTCATCTCGTACACCGTCCAACAGAAAGGAAATTTGAGTTGGTTATTTGTTAAATAGAGTCTCTTCAAGCAGTGTAGGTGGAAAACATGTCTGCAATCTCTCAAGTAGACGCTTTCAGGTGTGTTACCCAGCCCATCGCAGCATATGCAACATTCGGCGTCAGAGCCAATTTTGAAATGAATTTCTTCATTTTCTTCCACTAGAAAAAGAAAATCTTGTTTCATCATATTTTTGTAGCTGTTTTGATGCTCTACAGGTGTTTTAATACTTTTCTTGTTGCTTTCATTGCTCTCTAATTGAAACATTTTACTCGATTGGGGTTTAAGATTTAAAAAAAACTGCAAATTTGGTTTAAATTGAAAAAATTTCAAAAAATTTATCATGAACAATTGATAAAATTTGTTTTCTGAATAAAATACGCTTTAATAAATTGTCAATGTTATTCATAGAAAAATTATTTCTTGCCAACAATAAAGTTAATGAATATTTGAAATGATAATTGTAATAGACACCTTATATTCCACGACTCTTGAAAGCCTTTATATAGATTTGTTGAGCATTGTTTGTCACTTGGCTTCCTTAGTTGAAAGTTTCACGTGTCTCGACCTTTGATGTCGTTTCTTTGTTTGAAAAATTGTTATGCGCGAACGAAAGAGCAAAGAATGTTTTTTTACAGTCTTTGAAGTTACTTTGAACTTGATCATTTGATGCATCGATTAAAATTAAAATGTTATTTACCAAACCATCGACCTGCATTTTAAAACACCAAAAAATTTTTTTCACATAATATTACATGATAAAAATCAACCTAGGTGACTTCATATTTATCAACTTGATAATTAATTATTAATGAAGTCATTTTTTTCAGTAAACGTATTCACAATATTTAATCATTAGCAGTTTCTTTTTCCTTTCTTCTTTTTTTTCATAAATTATCTAAAAGTGCATAAGTCTCGGTCGACTGACTCTAAAGTTTGATAATAATTTTTTTCTCAATTCCATTAACTTTAAAGATATCTTTCATTCATTTCTTGGAGCAATTTTTCAGGTGAGAAGGTTGACATTGAAGGGTGGCCTTTGCAGATACTGGAGCAACCCAAGGGTGGGTATTGCACAGAGGGTACTATTTTCGCAATTGAACAACCTTCCTTGCATTGTGTCTGGTGATGAAGTAGGTTTTTAGCGTGCTTGACAAACTGTCATCGCTGTTCCATGATCTAGATGTGCAGTGCGATAAGTCAGATTGAAACATTAGAGCAAGTTATCTGAAGCTTTACAATCATCTTGCCAATTCATCGCAAACCATGTTGTTGTCGTCTTGGAACTGGAACTGATATATTTCATTTGATATGTGATGATTAGCTGATGATTTGTTTGTGGAGCGTAGAACAATTACCCGCAGAGGCACACGGACGCACACACACACACACAAAAATACACACATGCACACACATACACGCACATTTGAATTTCTTGTTTGTTAATCGCCTCGCCACACTCGGCTCCAAATTTTCTCCTCTTTCTGGCTTTCTGGAGATGTCGGTTGACAGACCGGTGTTGTGCAAAAATATGAAAAAAAATAGCAAGAAAGCTTATGTTGAACGTAAAAAAAAGAAAATAATGCTTCGAATATCCGCAGTCGAACAGTTAAAAGAAATTCAAATTTGAAAGTATTCAACAACGGCATAAATTGGAAGGACGTATTAACACACTTGTCAGTTGAGGAAACAGCAAAGTCGACCACTTTGTTTAATCGTTTTAAGATTTTCGTCTATTATGTTCACTTAGAATTATTTAAACATTTTTTGTATGTTATATGTGAAGAGTTCATTTTTTCTAGAAGCGGGTCGGTGAGTTATATTATATCGACGACGATTATGATTATTTATGTTATATAGAAATCTTTTTGGTTAGTTAGTTAATCAAGATAACAATTAAGGACTAAAACACTGGTGCGAGTTCAGTTCAATAAACTACATTTAATTAATAAATTATATTAATATATCGTAATCAGTCAAATAATAAAACTAAAAAAATAAAAAAAACTAAGAAACATACGTAGCAAAATAAAACTGTAAATCAAATTAACATTTGTCATAAAAAAATGCATACTCACGCGAATATAATAAAATAGTAATAACATACATTACATGATATCGAACTAGCAAAATGAAAATAATATTGAAAAAGTATATAAATGGTAATCATCTTTGGAATAGTTCAAACATCTGTCAACATCTATATTTAATGATGTGACATAGAAGTCGACGAGTATCAAGGCGAGGCCGGTGGGTACCTTGGCGATGATGGAGCATAACCAGAGCTGCATGGGTTGTAGACCGGTGATGACGACGACCTTTCTGGTGATGTCGGCCAGTAGGTTGGTGATGATGGTACATATGCTGGAGACGTTGGTGAGTAAGCCGGGGAAGTGGGTGAGTAAGCCGGGGAAGTTGGGGAATATCTTGGGGAAGCACCAGAAGATAATGAGGAAGACAGGTAAGGCGAGGATGGACTGTAAGCAGGACTGGATGGGTTGTAGCTTGGTGAGGATGGTTGTAATGCCGGCAAATAGCTTGGTGATGTTGGTGTATATGATGGTGATGTTGGTACATATGATGGTGACGTTGGTGCATATGATGGTGATGTTGGTGAGTAAGCTGGAGAAGTCGGCGAGTAACTTGGTGATGTTGGTACATATGATGGTGATGTTGGAGAATATGAAGGTGATGTTGGTGAATATGATGGTGTTGTAGGTGGATATGATGGGGACGGTGGAAAATATGATGGTGAAGTCGACATGTAGGATGGTGAAAATGCTCCAGCTGGACTTGGAAAAGAGGGACTGGCTAGTGTTTGAGATCCAGGAGACATAGCAGCTGGAGAAAAACTGGTACTGAATCCTGTGTTATCTGCGGGTGAAAACCCTCCAGAAAATTCCGGTGACAGGCTTGCATCTGGTGAGAAACAGTTGTAGTTTGGAGTTTCAAAGTTTTGTTGTTCCCATGGGGTCTTTTGTGTTGTGCTCATGAGGGTCGCGCCCACGGGAGGCATCGAGGTCAGACCGTATATGTCTCCGCCTGAAATATCAGTAAAAATTCGGATTTTTAGTTGATTAGTGAAAAAACTATTTAAAATTTTTTCTCTATACATACATATATATAGTTAAAATATATAATGATTGTAATGATAAATACATATTTCTAAATTTTGAAAAAAAGATTTTCAATAAAATAAGTAATTTTGAGAAATAATTACGAGAATTATGAAAGAACGTACCTGCTAGGTGTCCTGATGGAATTTCGCTTGGAATATCCATTCCGTTGACGCACTGTTTATCATCCAACATCAAGTCGAAACAACCAGTACCTGAAACACATAATGATATTTAATTCAGATTACATATAAAAACAAGCTAATTGATTAATTACTTAAGTATCTTCTGAAATCTCTAGCCTAACCAACGTAAAGTACACTATCTTTATCATGCTAAACTAATCATACTAATAATATGATTATGACTTTATAAGAATGATAATTAATTAGCACAAACTGTTCACAGTTCCAATACTAACCAATCTTGGCCAGTTGTCCGAGCATTATGGCTTCTGACACTCCTTTCAACGGGTCAGTTTCTGAGTGGGCTGCTGCATCAACTAAAATGTTCACCTAAGAATTTAAGAAATAACCAATATTTATTAATCCTACAGATTGATATTCAATTGAGCAATTAATCAGTGAATCAATCATTCAGTCAATCGATCAATCATTCAATCAACCAGCCAATCAATCAATCAATCAATCAACAAACCATTCTCA
>NW_008705138.1:51922-57549 GCF_000326865.2 Helobdella robusta | reverse complement strand
AGTCCTTTAGCTATATCTTTATGATATCTAGTTCTATACTTTTGTGATTTAGTTTTATATTGATAAGTCCTTTGTGATATCAATTTAAATCTTCATAATATCCAGTTATATTTTATGATACAGAACTATATCATCATGATACTTAACTATCTTTATATGATACCCAACTATTTTGTATGATATCCATGATACATTCAAAACTTCATGACAATCACTTATATCTTAGGGTATATTAAAATATCATAAGATAAATGTATCCTTATAACATTAAACTTGGTTTTATATATCCAGTTATCTTATATTTCATATCTTCATGGTATTCTTTGATGTTATGATATTCAACTCTATTTTTCAATATCCAAAGCTTTTTTGATAAAAAAATAGACGCGGAAAAATTCTATGATATCTCGATATATCTTTATGATACCTTGTTGTATCAGATAGCTGCTAGATTTTTTGTTGTTATGAATACATGTAGTTTTATGTCAATGTAGCTTTATGGTATTCGACATCTAGCTATATCTTTATGATATACAGCTGTAACGTTGTGATACTTTGCTATATCTTCATGATATTGAGATATGATATATTCCGCTATATCTTAATAATATACGGCTATAACTTTATTATAATTTGTTATATCTTCATGATATATTTGCATATGATATCTCCAGTTATATTTTCATGACTCACTTGACATTAACCAACATCGCATTAATGATATATTAAAAATAAAATCTTGGATAGCAATTTTTGGGCATGTTCTAAAATGTACGCAAGGTAATCGGGATTACCGAAACAACGTTGAAAGTTGTTTCGGTAATTGTTGTTTTGAAAGTTTTGAAAGTTGCCCCTAACAAGTAAATAAAAATTGGCACGAGATACTGGCGAACGGTTTCATGTAGAACTAAGAAGATTGCGGGCGACGGTGAACTGGATTCTAAACACAAGGCCATAAACAATCGAAAAAGTAAAAATACTTCTGGAGAGATGTTTTAAAGAGGAACATAATATAAAAATTAATGACAACAACAACATTATAACCAACAACAACCACAACCACAAAAATGAAAACAAAAACAACAAGACTAACAACAACATAAATAACATTAGCAACAACAAAACCAACAACAGCAACAGCAGCAGCAACAACAACAACAGCAGAAACATCAACAACAACAGCAACATCAACAACAACAGCGGCAACAACAACAACAGCAACATCAACAACAGCAACAACAGCAGCAGCAACATCAACAGCAACAACAAAAGCAACTACAACGACGACGACAACAACAACAACGACATCATTTTAATCCTAATCCCAATATCAGCAACATCATCCGATCAGCCGTTTGCTTACTCATTCAATAATTTATACGTTGTTTTTCTTGTCTGTTTATTTATTCGTTCGTTCGTTCGTTCGTTCGTTCGTTCGTTCGTTCGTTCATTCGTTCATTCGTTCATTCGTTCATTCGTTCATTCGTTCATTCGTTCATTCGTTCATTCATTCATTCATTCATTCATTCATTCATTCATTCATTCATTCATTCATTCATCCATCCATCCATTCACTCATTCATTCATCCATCCATTTACTCATTCATTCATTCATTCATCCACTCATTCATTCACTCTTTAATCTATACATCCACTAATTCTAATTTGGCATTTCTTATTTCCTTCACCATCCATTCACCGAGAAATTTCTCCCTCCCCCTCTTTCTTTCATTTAATTTTTTTCTCCTGATATGATTGAAGCCGGGTCGCTGTTTGCTGCGGTCGTAAATTAATAAAAAAAAGTTACGAGACTTCGAAGAAGGTGGATGATGATGATGAGGAGGAGGAGAAGGATGATGATGACGATGATAATGATGATGATGATGACGACGACAATGGTTGTGACACTACTAATCTTGCCGCTACTACTGCTGCTGCTAACTGTGGTGGTGGTGGTAAGAATGTTGGTGGTTGTAGTTACAGCGACGTCGATGGAGATGATAATGATGACGATGACGATGATGAGAAAAAGCTTCATGTTCTAAGCAACAAGCAACTTTTCAAAATTGAAGATACCACAGAAACCACATCATCAGCAACAACATCAAGGCACGATTTTATTTACATTCTAAAGTTCACAGGTGAAGATTCTAACATGAAACTCGTCATCATCGTTGTCATCATCATCTTCATTATCATCTTCATCTTCATCATCGTCATCATCTTCATCTTCATTGTCGTCATGATCATCGTCCTCATCTTCATCATCAACGCCACCCTCACTGACTCAATCATCATCAGCATCTCTTCAATGGTCCTTAGAAACTGTCGAGATACAATCATTGATCAAGCAGTCCGGTAAACAAAAACAACAACACAGCAACAACCAAATTAGCAGCAACAGAACCAACAGCAGAATGGTGCCGCGATGGTGTAGCGGTTGAGATGCTTGCACCGCCGTCGCTGGGATCGGGATCGACTGCAAAGACAACCGCGCATCACATATTAAGTGTTGAGATGAGTTAATTTTTAAGTATTTGTTAACACTTTCAAAAAATGTTAATGAGAAATTTGTGAATAAAGTTATAAATACATAACAGTTAAAAGAATAACAAACTGCAAATAAATAATTAAAAAATAAACATAATTATCAGCAAAGTTTATCGCTTTAAATTAATTCATTATATAAAAAAGTTAAAAATCTTACAAACTGGAAGAAAGTTAAAATATTCACAACGGAACATTGTAGCCACACACCTCAGAAAGTGAACTATCCTCATACATCGAACTCACTCATCCAACTGCAACAACGCTTCTAAATTGGAAAGGAACCTCCAAGAAACAAGGGCACAATTATTCGAACAGCCATACAATAAAAAAACATTTAAAAAATGCCGCTGGTTGACGCAAATCACATGCATTCGAAACTATTCTTCTCCATTCAACTACCTCCCAGTAAAACTTTAAGACTCGAAGTGTGCTGCTCTGTAAGTTTATAAGTTCATTCATTCATTCATTCATTCATTCATTCATTCATTCATTCATTCATTCATTCATTCATTCATTCATTCATTCATTCATTCATTCATTCATTCATTCATTCATTCATTCATTCATTCATTCATTCATTCATTCATTCATTCATTCATTCATTCATTCATTCATTCATTCATTCATTCATTCATTCATTCATTCATTCATTCATTCATTCATTCATTCATTCATTCATTCATTCATTCATTCATTCATTCATTCATTCATTCATTCAATCATTCATTCATTCATTCATTCATTTATTCATTCACTCCGTAGCCTTATAACTACTGGTACAGTTAACTCTACGCTATTTCAAAACGGATGCACAACTGTACAATCATCCAGTCATGTAAGCAACTGAACGCCAACAAATGATGAACATTTACTCGCGTTCGTACACAACAACGAAAATATGTATACACGGGTTAATAATTGCAGAAAATAAATTAAACCTAACCGACAGAAAAACGAAATGACGCAAATACAAGCAAAAAAACAAAGTGGCACACTCACTCACACACACACACACACACACACTCACTCACTCAAACACACACGCACGCACACACACACGCAGAAAGCACCACAAACAACGACCAGCATTGACACACTTCGACAAATACATCAGTCTCTATAAGGACACAAAAAAAACTTTTAAGAGACAAAACAAACAAAAATAAAACAAAAATAAACCATTTTGTTTTTGTAAACAAGGTCGGAGCCAAACTTCATTCCTTCTATTAAAAACTAACTAAGGAAATTTATACCTAGGAAGTCTTACCTCTTATTAAAAGGAAACTTGTAGGTGTAAATCCGCAACTTATACACACGCTCCTATTATATATCCTATCATATTATATTATTTACACTCGCGCACGCACACATACGCATACACACGCACAACACGAACAAACACAATATTGTTAACAACGTTTAAGCATTAACCAAAATCAAGAAACACATATAGACACGATCACACATAGAAAAAAGCACATTTAAAAACACACACACAAAGTGGTACTTTCTAATATGATAGTTCGTATTGTTTATTGGCAGTGAAAAAACTGAAACTAAACTCCAATTACCTCTGCAAAACGTGTTATAACGGTAACAATTGCAATTTTCGTATTTACTTTTTTTATTTTTATGCACACTAAAGAGTCGAAGAAATTTTAATTCTAAAGTAATTATAAAGTAATTATAAAGTAATTCTAAAGTATTACATTTCTAAAGTATTACAGCTAATTCTAAAGTATGTAGGTATGTTCTATGTACTAAAATACTGAAATATTATATCTATGTAGTAAAATACTAGAATATTATGTCTATGTACTAAAATACTGAAATATGATATCTATGCAGTCAAATACTAGAATATTATGTCTTTGTAGTATAGTGCTGAAATATGATGTCTAAGGCTTAGGGTGAAAGTTTGAAGCATGTATCTTTATCGGGGACCATGTCGTATTCAATTGAACTATAAATTAGATGCTTTCCATCTGCTAAGTTTATAAGTAGCAAGTGTTTCGGAGTTGTGTTTATATGCGCGCGCGCGCGCGCGTGTGTGTGTGTGTGTGTGTGTGTGTGTGTGTGTGTGTGTGTGTGTGTGTGTGTGTGTGTGTGTGTGTGTGTGTACTTGTATACGAGTGTGTCTTGTATGTATGTATGTTTTTATGTGTGCGCGTAGGTGTATATGTATGTGTGTTTATTTGTTTGTATGTATGTTAGTATAGATTTTTGTTCGTATGTACGTGCGCACGTGTTTTTGTGCGTGATGTTATTTACATGGAAACATTTTTGTATGCATGTTTTCATGTGCCTTTATATGAGTGAACTAGGGGTAAGCATGGGAACGGGAATTGATGGGAATCCCATGGTTCCCGAGGGACTCCCGCGTGAATTGGTGGAGCCTAATTAACGATATTCTGCTTTGTCCTGTCCGTTAATTAATATCTTTGTTTTGTTCATTCTCTTTGTTTTTAAAGTTTTTCTATATATATATATATATATATATATATATATATATATATATATATATATATATATATATATATATATATATATATATATACATATGGGTGTGTGTCTGTGTGTCTGTGTGTGTGTGTGTGTGTGCGTGCGTGCGTGTGTTTGTTGTTTCGGGACCATTGAATGATGTTGAATTAGTGACTGACTTTGGTGGAAATGAGAAGAAATTCACATTTTTATGCATGCATGCATACATACATACATATATACATCCTCATCAATATTTAATAGATGTATGATGCTGAAGACAGTGATAATGAGCTGGATGATGGTGATGAGGGTGGTGATGGTGATAGTGGATGATGATTGTGGTGGTGGTGATGATGATGGTGGTGATAATGATGTTGATGAAAGCTGGGAACACGTGTTCAGTTCATGCTCCACAAATTTGAGACTCATGTTGCAATTAAAAGGGTTGAACGATGCCTTCTGGTGTTTTGTGGTTGTTGTTAGGATGGTTGTTGTTGTATTTCGTTAATGTTTCAGTGATACTGTTAGTGTTGTCGTTGTTGTTGACGTTGTTGTAGTTGTAAAGATTGTTGTTGTTGTTGTTGTGTTATTAC
>NW_008705138.1:27745-50879 GCF_000326865.2 Helobdella robusta | reverse complement strand
TAATTCCACACACGCACATACACACGCACACACACACGCACACACACGCATGTATTCGACTGCATTCATGAATAGAAGTCAAACAGTGCTTAATTGTAAAAACTCAATTGATAATATCAACAATGTATTTATTCAATTACTGCCTTATATTAATTCACGAAGCAATAAAATTCTTACGGAGAAACCTCTGAAAAAAACAACTCAGACATCGAGTTAATCTTTATGAACATCACATCTACTATTTTTTAATACTGTTTAACGTATTTTTGCCCATTTTGCTATACAAAAATTTAAACCATTCAACAGATATTGAATCGAAAGTTTTGCCTTCAAGAAAATGCCTAACGAAAATTTAAAAATTGAATTAAGGAGAAAATTATAGAGAAATTATTTCATCAACCTGTCTGGAAAAGGAAAAAAATTCCTCGAAATTTCATTCCACGCCCTTCCCTTTGTTTTATATTCTCCCTTCAGGGCACTTAACGATCGAAACTTTTTTAATGGCTCTTTCACGCCTTAATTTTAACCGTCCGTTCGTTGTTATTTGTGGCCTATTTTAAAGTTATGTTTATAGATATTCGTGTGTGTGTGCCTGTGTGTGTTTTTGTGTTTGTACATGTATTTATGAAAAAAAAAATTGTTTTGCAAAATTGAGAATGTAAGGAAATAACTTATAAATGATAAAATGAGGAAATAGCCTGGAAAAAAATTTTTTCAAAATTTTCCATCTAGGTTAGTAAATAAATAATTACGCTTCATTCTCCAGTAGATAGATCTAAAAATTCAACATTCAATTTTTCAATTTCAAACTAAGAAACTAATCGCATATGTTATTATTATTATTATTATTATTAACTTATGGTCAATAAACTCAAAAAAATATTAACAACTGTCAGTGAACTGAACACAACAGCTCAACTCTTACTACAAATCATCAGACTTTACTTGCCGTCACAATTTGCGTTTGAGTTTCGAATGTACGATACATCGCTGACTTGGATTGGTGAAAACTTAGATACCTTGGTCATCGAATCGGCAAGAACATGGCTATCATTGCCTATCAGCAGCTGTCTGTTGGAAACTATGTCGCTCCCATATAAGTCAGGTGGTCTAAATGTTAGATCACTCAAACATTTTGCCGAATCTCTAAGAGTAAAATTACAAAATTACCTTAAATCAAACAGCCACGAGGAGTTAAAATGCTTCCCGACGCAAATGACACAAAATCGACACTCAGCGCTCTAAAGAACCGGCAAGTAAATGAAGAACTGGAACATTTGCTGTCACCCCGCTGCCAAGGGACCATTTTTAAGTCGATTAAAGGCAACATTCCCGCGGTTAGAATTGCTCACTGGTCGAGGTTCACCGCCAAACTTCCTGAAGTACTGTTCAAATTTGTTAGGAAAAGCCTTATTCAACAGCTTTCAACGAATACTAATCTATTTAGATGGGGAAAATCGTCTTCTGCCCTTTTTACACTTTGCAACGCTCGGCAAACCAACAAACTTGTCCTATCCAACTGCAGCTCGGTGGCAGCATTAAAAAGATACACAACACGCCATAACAATATTCTAAATATGATAATAGAAAAGTTGAAATCATGCGCAGGACCAGAGGTTGCGATGTATGCAGACGTCGTTTATGATGGGATCCGCCCACTGTCGTGTCTCTTCAAATCACTTCGTCCCGGACGTCACACCACTCCGTGACAACACAATTGAAATATTGGAGCTCACCGTCTGCCATGAGTCTAATTTTTTCAATTCAAATCAATATAAAATGGACAAATATTCTAATAACCTCCATAACAATTTACTTGACAATTTAAAACATTTAAAAATAATAATCAACACGTTCGAAATTTCGCCGCTAGGTTTTTTCAATTGTTTCGATTTGTCGCTGGTTGACATTATTTGGTCTGATCAATTTTATAATAGTCTTATTAACTCTGCGATATCCTCATCATATCCTCATTTATTGTGATAGAAATTTGACTGAATGAATCAATGTAAAACTAATCTGTTCTCGTTGTACTCATTTCGTGTTTCTTTCACTGAATGACGAGCCATGTAGAATACGCTTTTATAATTTTTTTTTTACCTAAATCATTTTTGATTATCGTCGATTATTTTACCCAAACTTTATTTCATTTCATCTTATCTATCTTAATGTAATTTTTTTTGTGGGGAAAATAAAAGATGTTAACATTATTATTATTATTATTATTGTTGTTATTTAACAAGTTGGGCATACTTTCATTTTGGCTAGATATTCATTGAGTTTTAGAAATGTAGGCTACATGAATATATTCGATTGATTGACATAAATATATTTGATTGATTGATTGATTGATTGATTGATTGATTGATTGATTGATTGATTGATTGATTGATTGATTGATTGATTGATTGATTGATTGATTGATTGATTGATTGATTGATTGATTGATTGATTGATTGATTGATTGATTGATTGATTGATTGATTGATTGATTGATTGATTGATTGATTGATTGATTGATTGATTGATTGATTGATTGATTGATTGATTGATTGATTGATTGATTGATTGATTGATTGATTGATTGATTGATTGATTGATTGATTGATTGATTGATTGATTGATTGATTGATTGATTGATTGATTGATTGATTGATTGATTGATTGATTGATTGATTGACAGACTGACTGACCGACCGACCGAACGACCGACCGACCGACCGACCGACCGACCGACCGACCGACCGACCGACCGACCGACCGACCGACCGACCGACCGACCGACCGACCGACTGACCGACCGACCAATCGATCGATTGATTATAAATACAAAAAGTTATTGACTTTAATACATTATACAATTCAACAATTAATTAAAAAAACAAAGAAACAAAGCAGCCAAACAAATAAACAGAAAATAAAGTAAATATATGTGCAAGCACATGACAAAAACAAAAAACAAAAACTCAAAAACTGAAAATTGAAATAATGAATCGAAAAAAAATTTCAATGTGATTGTTACGAATGGGTTTCATTTGGTAGTCTCTTCGTTTTATGGTAGACAGCTCATTTTTCTAGGAACTCTACTGCATACGCACGCACACACACACACACACACACACACACAACAAACACACATGTTAAAATATTAGATCTCTAATATCATTCATAAATCCAATTAAATACATGAATAATATTCTTTGCATTCGTATAACCACGCATATAGGGAAACATGCATAAAAACAAACAAACATACAATCAAAGGCATGTACAAACATCCACACACAGGCACACACACACACACACACATAGGGACACGTACAAACAAATAACATACATACATACAAACATACAATCAAAGGCATGTACAAACATCCACACACAGGCACACACATAGGGATACGTACAAACAAATAACATACATACATACAAACATACAATCAAAAGTATGTACAAACATCCACATATAAACAAACAAACGTAGAATCAATAGTATGTATAAACATCTACACACACGCACACATAAGGACACATACAAAGAAAAAAACAAACAAACATACATACATACAATCAAAGGTATGTATAAACATCCACAAATATTTTCTCAACGACCGCTGCAAACAGATCTGCACATAATGAGAGATAAAAGTTAATTGTGTGACATCTCTTCTAACCACTAATTTGATCATCCCTGCATTATGACAATTTTTTTGGATCAATACAAACGCTTTATACTGATTTTGAACAATTAACTTTTTAAATAGCATTCAATTTTTGAAGAATGCAATATTTTGAAACATTTCCATTCGGAAAAATCAATAAATTCAAGTCACACACGCATACACACACATGCACACATACACGCACGCACACACATACACGCACACATACACGCACGCACACACCAACGCACGCACACACAGGCAGACACAAATTTTACAGTCGTATTTCTGTTTGGAGCAGCTTCGTTTCATAACAATTAAATATATAAAAAAAATGAATACAGAGATCTATGAAAAATAAAATAGAAAAGTTCTAGAACAAAGTACTACAAAAATATTAAGCGGTCATACAAACGAATGAACATGCGAACGAACAAACCAACGAATGAACAAACGAACGAATGAACAAACAAACACACACGCGCGCACGAACAAACAAACAAACATGAAACATACAAACGAACAAACAAACAAAAAGAAACGAACCGAAAAAAAGAAACGCAGACAGAAGTAACTGAAAAAGAAAATAATTTCCACAGAAATGGATGATGATGACACGAGCAAGTGAGCACATAATTGAGAATGGGAATAATTTTGCAGTTTAATAAATCTCTACCCTTTATAACTAGGCAGCTCTGTATATTTCATCCAGTTAAACTGAACCATGTAGTGTATGTATAGACAAATACTGCACGTTTATACAGTCCTGCGTATATGTATATGTATATGTGTGTGTAAGTGTGTATGTGTAATGTATTGTATATGTGTGTATGTATTTGTGCGAACTGTATTGTATGCATGTATGTATGTGTATGTATATATATATATGTTGTATGCATGTATGTATGTGTATATATATATATATATATATATATATGTGTGTGTGTGTGTGTGTGTGTGTGTGTGTGTGTGTGTGTGTGTGTGTGTAAGTGTGTTTGTCAATATGTATTTTGTATGTGACAATGGCCGGTGTATCTATATAATGTGCGTTCTTAAAAAAGAAATTGTATCTATACATAATTGAAAAAAGTATTAATACAAATAACAAAAAAACTTGTAAATCAACATTCAAACAAGAATGTTGATTAACAAAACAAGCAAGCATACACTCACTCAAACACACATACACACACACACACACTCAAACACAGATACACACACACGCATACACAGACCCAAATGTAAACATACACACAAAAACCATTACATAAACATAAAGCCCTAGACTTCACTCCACGCATCCGTACACATAATTAAACATAAGTGTATAAATCAAAAACCTACAATGAATATCTAAAAAGAAGAAATAATATTAATAATACATTACAACTCATTGTGAAACGTCTATACACACACACACCACACAAACACACACACACACATACATATATATACACACACACACATATACAAACATAAATATACCCACATATACAAACACACACACAGATATATATATATATATATATATATATATATATATATATATATATATACACTTACATATACACATACACACATACATATACACACATACATATACTCACATACACACATAATACATATAAACACATACATATAAACACAAATACATAAACACACATACATATACACACGCTTATTTTTTATACACACACGCTTCACGTGTATAAATGTGTGTGTACACATATACACAAAAGTAGGTTTAACTTTGTTTTGTGTTGCGTTATATCTGTATAAACATACAAACAAATATAAAATAGTACTAACACCTAAACAATCCAGGCACGACACACACCACACACACACACACACACACACACACAGAGAAAGAGAGAGAGAAAGACAGACAGAGAGAGAGAGAGAGACACATGCACACGCACACACACACGCAGTACTGGACACAAACACACACGTGTGAATGGATCTTATAATTATATAAATGATGACCTAGTGTCACATTGCTAATGTTCATCCATTTGTCATTCAACTCATACTTAAATCTATGCGCGTGCATATATGTATGTATTTATGTATGGATGTATGTGTGTATGTGTCTACCTACAAATTAATAAATATCTGAAAAAAAACTGAAAATGTATGGATGTATGTGTTATGTGTCTACCTACAAATGAATAAATATCTGAAAAAAATAAATATAAAAATATCTGTTTGTGTGTGTGTGTCAGCCGTGTGTGTGTGTGTGTGCGTGTGACTTTTTCTTTAGATTATATATATGTATCTATAAAATTATTTGTTGATATTTTTATTTGTTCATTTGTATGAATAAAAGAAAACAAAAGAGTAGCTGCATTGTTTGGCAGTTATAAATAGCTGGGGAGATACATCTCAATGGAAGTAATTATATCAATGGAAGCGTCAATTGCACGGTTGATTGAAACTATTTGGTTCCATTTATTTTTTATGAAAATAAAAATACATTTATATCCCATTCATGTATGTATGTATGTATGTGTGCGTGTGTGTGTGTGTGTGTGTGTGTGTATGCGTGTGAGTAAGTGTGTGTGTGTTTACGTGGTTTTTGTGTGTGTATGCACAAAAATGCACATAATATTTTTCTATAATTTTTGTCTATTCAACGATTCATGTATCTACCCTTGTTGAAATTATAAATTCTTCGTGAAATTATTAATATGCGTCAAATGCAAAGCTGTCATCTATCGTATGTTATCCAATACTCTTAAAGGAAACTTTGAATTTTCGAGCCACATCACACCATCCATTCAGAAACATCAACAACAACAATAACGACGACGACAACAACAACAACAACAACAAAAACACAACAACAGTGATACACACAGTCAGCCATTTGCACGCGTCAAGCAAAATATTTTTGTTGTGCTTCTGAAACCATTCCCTGCTTACAACTGCAACATCAGACGTTTCTTTCTGTCACTATCACACCTCACCACCTTTCTCTCTTTCTCTCTCTCTCTCTCTCTCTCTCTTTCTCTCTCTCTCTCTTTTTCATTTTTTTTTTCATATATACACATATCAAATACGTTATTCAGGAATTTTATATATGGGAATGAAAGAAGGAGATAGTCTGTTAATTTGTGTCTTTAATACCTTAGAGACAAATGGACCTCAGTGGTGAATAATATGATGACCTTTCATCAGTTAGTAGCTTTGTGTGGTGAGTGTGGCCTGTGTGGTGTGGTGTGTGTGGTGTGGTGAATGTGGCCTGTGTGGTGTGGTGTGTGTGGTGTGGTGAATGTGGCCTGTGTGGTGTGGTGTGTGTGGTGTGGTGGTGAGCGTCAGTTGTGAGCTGCTGTGTGGGTGGAGATGGGCGCTCTTGCATATTAATGAATATTATTTTTCAATTAATTTAATAATAACAGCAACAACATTAATCATAAAAATAATAACAAAAACAATAAAAATAATCTAATAATAATATAATAATAATATTTTAATTAATAATAAAAATAATAATTTATATCACCGGACGTACCAAACAAATAGACTGTACGTGACAAGCACACACACACACATACACACACACATACAAGGCGTACATTTACTTACACACATACACACACACGCACACACACACACGCACACACACACACACACGCACATACATATACAATGCGTACTTCAAAATGTTTAATCATGCAATTCGGATTTACCTCTTAATATTATTCATTTTATTCCTCGTTGCCTTCTTATATAATTATTCATCGAACTTTAATAACTTTGTCTCATTATTTTTCTTTAGGTTTTCGGCATGGGACTTTGTTTAAGTTGCCAGTTACTAAATTATTATCATAATTGTTTTGAATGTTTTAGATTTTTGTTTGTGGCAACACGTCGGCCTATACTTATTCTCATTATTATTCGTATTTCGTCTCTGTAGACAACTTAACTGCTTATTTTCACGGCAATTGTATTGTGTTAAATAAATCAGCGAAATTTGTCATTGTTAAAACTATCGATTGTAGCTGGAATGATGCCACAAAATTATTATTAGGGAATTCGAAAGTTCAAAAAACCCATCATCATCACTCACTCACTCACTCACTCACTCACTCACTCACTCACTCACTCACTCACTCACTCACTCACTCACTCATTCACTCATTCATTCATTCATTCATTCATTCATTCATTCATTCAGTCAGTCAGTCAGTCAGTCTGGTAGTCATTCATTCATCCATCCATCCATTCTATCATCCGTTCATTCACTCATTCCTCATCTACTCAGTCATTCCACCCACCCATATTCACGGTGGAAATCATCAGCAAGTGCACCAGGGAGGCTCCGTACCCGTGCCCCATCAAAGTCACCATGTTGCGGTCGCCCCTGAAGTTCCGGATGTTGTGGTGCAGCCAGAGGAGGGCTGCCGTCAGGTCGTGAAGGGCCAAGTTGCCGGGCGAGTGACTGTCCATCGTGCTAAAAAACCCTGAGTGGCAAATTTAGTCATTCATTTTTATTTATTTATTTGTTTGTTTGTCTCTTTATATGTTTGTTGGTTTGTCTGTTTGTTTGTTTGTTTATTTGTTCACTAGTTTGTTTGTTTGTTTATATTCTTTACGATACAGCTCTGTCAAAGGCAAAGCTGCTTACATGTTACTCGATACGTATAATAAAACCTTCCGTGCCACAAAGGCTGTGCGTGCATACACCGTGCACACCACACACGCACAAACACTGCATCCTACTCTCATAATGGAAGGTCTTTTGAGTTTCGGACAGAGAGCTTTCGAACCATGCCATCGCGTAATTACAGTGCGAGACACGGCGCTTCTACCGACTGAGCTAACTCGGTGACCAAATTTTTATTATTTCTACGATGATGACGGTGAAGGTGCTGATGATAATAGTAATAACAGGGATAATGATGATGATGCAGGTGATGACGACCGTAAATTATTTACGACGGTATTAATGAGATTTGCATTAAAATGGACGTATTGATGCTGTTCTTCTCGATTGTGATTAATGTTTTTTTAACTTACTTTTTTGTTAGAACGATCAACCGGACAACACCCATTCCAGATAGCCCTAAACGCTGATTGGTAACAAATTTAATAGGGTTATGTACACAGAATTATTTCTTAAAGAAATCAGTGTCTACTTCTTATCGGAGATGACTTTAAACGAGCTAACGATTTAGCTGATGTATGAAATTTATCACAGAGTATACTGACTAAATGAGTGAATTGAATTCAAATTGCGTGGAAATGACTGGATTGTGGGCGGGGAGGATAAATTTCCAACTCCGGTCCCTTAAAAACTCCAAATCTTAATTCCAACTACGGGAAAAAATTTCGATTCCGACCGACTTCGACAGTCTGGAAATAACGATGTAATTTAAATGTAAATTGCATTCAATTTACATGTAAATACCAATTAAACTAAGTGTTAATTACATTTAAATTACGTGCAAACTTTAGGAAAATTCTTATCGGCATGAAATGTTTTAATTTTTGTGCCTGATATCGCTTGATTAAATTTGATTTGTGATTACAAATGGATTTTTTAAATTTGTCATGAATTTAAAATTTTAAAAACAACAACTACTACTATAACAAACACAACAACAACAACACCAACAACCACAACAACAACAACCACGACAACAACAACAGTTTCAACTCGTAATACAACGTTCTTTAATAGCACTAATGTAGTTAGTAACATCGACAACACCATCGTCACCGTCAACAAAACCAGCATCTGCAACTCCATCATCATCATCATCATCATCATCATCATCATCATCATCATCATCATCATCATCATCATCATAATTAACAACATAACCATCATCATCTCCATCATCCCCCTCATCATCACCATCCTCATTATCATCATCCTCACCATTTTCATCATCACCATTTTCATTATCATCATCACCACCACCATCATCATCCTCACCATCATCATCTCCATCAGCATCATCATTATCATCATCATCCTCGCCATTATTATCATCACCATCCTCATTATCATCATCATCACCATCATCAACAGCAACCACATCACTATATTTGATGGCTCACCTTTCAATAACATTAGCAAAGTTCAGCAATTAAAAATGGACCAACTGTAGTATCAGTAGTAGTAGTAGTAGCAGCAGCAGCAGTAGTAGTAGTAGTGGTTACAGTAGTAGTAGTTGTTGTAGTAAAAGTAGTAGCATCAACAACATCAGTAGTAGTAGTAGTAGGAAAAATAGTAGTAGTAGCAAGTAGTAGCAGCAGTAGTAGAAGTAGTAGCAAGTAGTAGCAAGTAGTAGTAGTAGTAGCAAGTAATAGTAGTAGTAGCAAGTAGTGGTACTACTAGTAGTAGTAGCAGTCGTAGTAGGAGCAGTAATAGTAGTAGTACCACCAGGCAATAAAGAGTCCCATGTTTATTCCTTTTATTGACGTTCTGCGGAGTAAATAAAATCTCCCAAGTACTTAATTGAAAGTTCTACGCTCATTAAGTAGGTGGGCGAGGGCGAAGCCGGGAAAGAAAGAGATGAGAATGTAAATGAGAACATTTACTTTGATGACGTCATAATATTAAATCGCATAATAAAAACCTAATAGAAACGTTAATAATGAGTTAAAACAACTAAGTTTCAACAATTCAAAAGAAAAATATTAAACTATTAGACTTAATAACAAATGAATGGCATAGTGGCGTGATGGTTAGAGGTGTAGGGTTCCGTTTCGCAGTGACCTGTTTCAACTGCAAAAGGATCTCAGTTTATCAAATTCAATGTCTGTGATGTGTAGTCTACCGGAGTATTCACGCGCGATGTGTGTCTATGGGCTGTGTCTTTGTGCGTCTGTCTGTGTGTGTGTCTGTCTGTCTGTGTATGTGTCGTGAAGTGCAGTAAAATAGATTGACCTTTAACCTTCTTTCTTAACATAATATAGGGATGGAAATCGAACGAGTGAACCGCACACACCCAAAAAAACCTGCCCATCCCTGCCCATCTCTCCAACGTATTATAAATTTAATAACTTACGAGGTTTGATGACAGAAACACACATGCATTATTTTATTACACGCAGATGCATTGACACACACTCAAACGCAATTCAAGAAATTCATTTTGAAAAGACAGAGAGAGGTGACAGTGTCAGCGAAACTGAGACTGCAGATCTACAACAGACACCATTCGGAAAATTGTATAAATAAACATTCAACGTAATATTATATTTAAGAATGAATGTAGTGAATGGGCCAAACTGGACTGCCAAAATGCTGCAATTGATTGTGTTACGCCGGCTGTTGTTGAAGCTGAGAGGAAGGTGGGATGGTGAGGCAGCAGCAAATCCCATCCTGGAAGAATGATCAGTAGGTTAGGAAGAAAAAAAACTACGCTGAAGAAGATGAGATGAAGATGACGACTTTCAACTAACGGTAGAAATCTGTAATCAGATTATCTGACTGAAATAAAAAAAAGCACTGTTAGCTGTTTTATTTCCCTGTCTAAAATGTTTTTGTATTTAATTTATAGACAATCTATTTTCTTCACATTGTTTGACATTTTTTATTATTACGTTTAATTAATTTTTTATCGTGTAAAATTGTTTAAAACTATGCGTTAATGAAGCTTTATTAAGCATTTGAGCACAAGTTTTTGTTTGGTTAAGTGTCCAATGCTAGGTATAAAATTTTTTGAACCTTTTTACTTTGTAATATAATTCGTAACATGAAACTTTTGTCGTAAACTTTCGTTAACATAATTTTTTTAAACATCACTCGACCTAGTTTTGTTAATTCGATTCTCGCACCCAACTTCATCTAATTTTTTTATTTCATCCACTTTTTTGCTATTTCAACAAAGAAATAGTTTAACAAAGTTATCGTTAGAAAAATGTTTTTGATGAGATTTAATTCGTAACATGACGCCTCTTTAAAAATAATAAGTAAATTATCATGTTATGTGAGCCACATCCATTCTTATCATGATATTATTATTGTTATTATTATTGTTATTATAATTATTATTGTTATTATTGTTATTATTATCACCACTATATGCCTTCACTCTTCTTTATTAAATTATTAAGAACTTATATGACAGATGGTCCTTGGGAGTTTTAATTTCATTTTCTTTCCGTGTCATTTAACTTTTCGCTGGTAGCATGTATAACGCTGGGATGAAGTTTCTTACGTGAATTCTAACAACGTATGCGTCAACATTTTTTCTCAGAATCTCACGTCTGGTAGCATGTTTCTAAGGGGATGAACTCCACCATAGAAGAAATATCAACTCGCATGTATATGCATGCAGTTAATTAATTAATTTAATTTAATTTTTGTTTTATATAATGTTTATTGTACGCCAAGCAATGCATGCACGCACGTGTATGTGTACAAAACGTACATACAAGCAACACACTTCAGAATTGAATGTTTTAAAGTAATCTGTTATCTTTCCAACATTTCATCCATCTAAATTCAACAATAAATATGGTAACTTTATAATTTTACACATAACACACAGGGATTACGTAAAATTTAAACTTGCACACCTTCAAGCTGAATCACAATTTCTAGTTTTTCTCTATGGTCACATGACTGCCAGACAGCCAGGCGGATACACAATAGTACGAACGTGTACACTGTGAAGGTACACTCTTATAGTTTTATAAATAGGTTTCCTTTTTATTCTGTATATACTGTTCTATCATTTTGAATGTTACTAAAAGTGTAGAAATGAAGAGGTGGAAATGTTTGAGGAGTGTTTAAACTTCCTGCAAACAAACACGTGTCGCACTTGAAATCTTAATATTTATAAAGTGCCCTGTGGCATTTTGCTCATAATATGAGCCACTTTTTTCCTTTCCGTGGCGTGAGTGTGTCATGAATGGTTAAATGACATCTCGTGGCGAATGCAACTCTCACACACGCTGAACTGTTTGCTTATAAATGATTCTGTAAATTTAGTTGAACGTCGTGTCTCAAATGGCTGTAGCATTCACACTGCACGACGATCGTACGAATTTTGTATGCACGCGCCTCATCTTACACGCACAATAGTCTTTGAGGACTTTGAAGACTTTGAGGACTGCCATCGAACCAGGTAACCACGCAATTACAACGCAAAACATGGCACTTCTACTACTGACTGAGCTAACTCGCCAATAATTTTCATGATTTATTTACCCTATTAAACTATCAAACATTTACGATTTAGTAACGAAGATTATTTTGATTGTCAGTTTAGTTACTGAGTTGTGTGTGATTGTATAGTTAAGCAATAAAATTGTTTAAAAGTGCTTGCAGTTTGTATGGTCGGCAGGTTTCTGTCTAAGGAGCATTAGCAAATTATATCATTCGTTTGGTTTTTTTCTTCGTCACATTATAACACTTTTTACCGTATACTGATCTTTTTTTATGTCCCCAAAAGTTTTAGTTTTTACGTTTTCACACACACACACACACACACACACACACACACACACACACACATACAAATAGAGAAAGAAACACACTCGTGAGAACGCACAACCAAAACCACACTCACAACAGATAATTCCGCAGAGAATTTAAATATTGGCATTTGCATAATTTTCTGTTTATCTAAACTTTTAAACCAGTTAAGCACATCTGCTTTATGACGTATTGGACGGTATTATGCAAACCTTTTAAGGTATTCGGACCATAATGCTATCAGCCCGTTAAAATTCACTGCATACACTTTCTATTTTTCACACAAGAAAAAAAATCAAACGATGGGGAATCTCTTTTTGCTGAAGCGCCGCGAGAAAATCCCGCCATGATAGACATTCGGTAAGCAGCCGAGATAAAGAGAAAAAATTCAAAGAAGATTTTTTTGTCGTTTTTTATATGCACTGCATCCATTTTACAGTAGCAATGTTCATATGCTTAGACAACAAACATTATACTATAACCTGCGAAACATTTTACAATTGCGCCCCTGGCCATTGTACAATATCCCCATCAGCCATCTATTTCGCAGCAGCCCAACAGATCCACAACAGCCCAACAGACTCACAACAGCCCAACAGATCCACAACAGCCCAACAGACCCACAACAGCCCAACAGACCCACAACAGCCCAACAGACTCACAACAGCCCAACAGATCCACAACAGCCCAACAGACCCACAACAGCCCAACAGACCCACAACAGCCCAACAGATCCATGCCTTGCATTCAATGCGTGTAAGGCATGGATTGAACACCTACTTACGTGCGTGTCTGTTGTTGATATCTTTTTTCATTCTTTAAAAAATCAGAATCTAAGGGACGCAGAATATCTTACAAAATAAAAATGTTTAAGAAAGGTATGTTAAGAAAAAAAGCTATAACGTCAATTTCAGAAAGAGTCAAATTTATTCACCCCGTTGCTAAATATGGTTTCAGTATTTTACTATTAAGAATTTGGAAAAAGGCGAACGAAATTTAATGAAATGGGCCTTTATACTACTATTGTGCCTCAATTTCTTTTGCAGTCTTCAGCTCAGTAACCGCTTATTTTTAAGTGAAAAAAATTTTTTTACATGTTAACCTATAGACTTCTTGCTATATATTTTTTTCGTTGGTTGTTTTCTTTAGCATGCAGTCCAATCAGACCAGCAAATAGTGATTCCCTGAACATTATTACAATATATATCCTTAAAACATTTTCATATTCAGTTATTTTTTTGTCGAGTTTTCATCAAATGTATGTTATTCTTGGGGTTTTTTTCACTTATATGGGCTAAGATAATTAAATAAATAATTAAAATGAACAATAAAAACAACATTGACATCAACAACAACAACAATGGTAATGATAATTACATCAACAGCAACAACAACAACAACAATAATAATAATAATAATAATAATGTCATCAACTTCAACAACAACAGCAAAACAACTAAGAATAACAACACACATAACACGACATCGCTTGGGTTGAGTCAGTGCGTCTATGAAAAAAATCTTCAAAAATAAACTCAATTACATTTAACGTGTATTGTCGGCCACTTTTATCAGATTTTTGTCCACATGTTTCATGATGTATGTGCATGTGATAGATTGAAAAAAGTTTCTTAATATTTCTATGAAAAGATAAATGAATGGGCAAACATTTTTAAAATGTTATCAATTTATTAGATTTTAAATCAGTTAAACAAACTAAATTAAACTAAAAAAAGATAAATCATTGAAAAAAAATACTTCTTTGAAATGCTTTCAATGTATTAGATCTTAGATAAGTTAAACAAACTAAATTAATTTGAATTTGAAATGTTATCAATGTATTAGATCTTAGATCAGTTAAACAAACTAAATTAAACTAAAAAAATTAAATCATTGAAAAAAATATTTTTTTGAGATGTTATCATGTATTAGATAAGTGACACCAGGACTCGCTTGTGTTACTTTTTGAATATCAGCACATTTCAACTACTACAAAGTGTTAAAGATCGGGTTTTATGGAAGTCGATGGTCGCCAATATCCTGAGAGGATAAGGCACGAAAAAGAAGAATTAGATAAGTATAAACAAACAAGGTATATTTCTTGAAAATTGGATTATGAATAAATAAGCAACAGGACGGTGTGGTGTAGTGGTTAAGTATCCTGCTTCTTCTGTCGCAGAGTTTGGGTTTGAATGCAGGTGAAATCCAGTAGATTCACACTTGTATTTGCACCCTCTTGTTTTTGACACATTTGAAAAAATAAATAAAAAATTAACTAATCAAACAATTTAAAATGAATAAAAGCAACAAAAATTACATGAAACAAGGCATTTTTTAATGTAAATTTGAGAGATACAATATTACTGCTGCTTAAAAATAAACATTACTACAATATTTTAAAAAAAAATTAAGATGGAAAAAGCCAACAAAGTGAATATAAAAATAATTTTAAAAGTTGTAATTTATTACATTTTGTAAAACAATTCTTTCTTACTGTTAGGCTGTAGATGCAGAAGGACACAAATTACTTCGTTGACGTCACAAATTAATGCGGTGACGTCACTATAACGTAAACATAAACTATACAAACGTATCAAATCGTTTTCAGAAGAGTTCACGAGGCAACGGTATATTTTTTTAAATGTTTGTAGGTTTTATTTTTTATAACGAGAAAAAAAAATCATTAATTTTTGTAATGTATTAAATCTTAATTGTGTTTCTCAAACATTCATACATAAATTATTTCTACTTATAAGTAGTACTATATAAAATTAACAAAGAAAAATTAACAAAGATTAAAAAAAACAAAGAAAATAAATCTTATCTGAAAACTAAACAAAAATCAACATCCCATAAACTCTGGGCAAAAAAAGAAAGTTACATCCAGTCCCTAAAATATCGATGAACCAACGAAACGAAAATGTAACATAGATATGAAAATGCAATATAAATGTGATAATGAAACATGGATACAAAATGTGCATAGAAATATATTAAAGTAACAAAGATACAACGGTAAAACAAAGACATAATGGTTAAACAAAGATACAATAATAAACCATAGATAAAATATATCTGCATTTATATAATACGTAACGCAATGAAAAATTTTGATAATGATTAAGATGCACCAATAAGGAAGATGATATGTTGACAACAAAGATTTAAAACGCCAAAATAAAATAATGATATGATATCGACGGAAACAGATATCAAAGATCGCAAATAGCGTAATCAAAAGATAGACTGAATGGAAGAATGAAAGAAGTAGTAGTAGTAATAACTCAATATAAAATAATTATTGGACGACGTAGATAGAGCAGTGGAGATGCGATAAGGATTCTTTCCCAGTGCAAAACAACCAATTAGATGGAAATCAGCTTCATATACGTACATACATACATACATACATACATACACATACACACACACACACCGACATACATACATACGTACATACGTACATACATACGTACATACGTACATACATACTTACATACATACATAAACCGACATACATACATACGTACATCCATACATACATACGTACATACATACACACACATACATACATACATACATTCAAACAAACACACAAACATACAAATCCCACACACTCCACAGAATACATTTTTAATCGACCATTAAATAACTGGTTCATGCATGGGCTGTTGCGGAAAGAGGTATATATGTGCAATGTGCCTGATAAAATATTGCTCCACATTCTAAATAACTACTTGGACTCACATACACACATACATACTTACATACACACACACACAAACACATACATACACAAACACATACATACTTACATACATCACCGTACTAAATCAATAAATTTAACAGCCGACAGCAACGAGGTTTGTTGCAAAGTTTCCATGTTGCACTCGCACTTTTTTGAAATCAATTCACGAATCAAAGTTAGCACACTCACAAACACACACACACACTTAATTACAAAAACACTGTGTGAACGATGAATATTTGTTCAGCGTACGACAAACAAACAAACGAACGAACAAATATTTGTTTGTGCATACGACTAACGAACAGACGAACAAACAAACCAAAACACAAATACACACAACCTATGTAATTCATTTCTTTCAATTAAACAAATGCACATACGTTCATAAGCAAACATTTAAAAACAAATGCAGGCGGACATACAAATACATAGACCTGCAAACATACACAGACACACGTATATACAGTCACACAAACAAACATACACACACACATATACATACCATAGACATCCATACAAACACGCGTATAGAAACACATACACAGACGCACATAAACACACAGACACAAGCACACACAAGAATACAGAGATTCTTGTATTTACGACTTGGAGCATGTGCTTATATGTCTTGCATAGATGACACATCTGTTAAACATGAACACAACAACAACAACAACCGTAAAAACTTCAACAACACAAAGTCATTATAAGACCAACAGAATTATAACAACAACAATGAAGAAAAAGAGATTGATAGAGACATCCCAAGTAAAAACTTTACAAATAAATTCGCCAAAAAGAATATAAATCAAGGGAAATTGTAATTTTAATAACTTGACAACATTTGCATCGTCAATTTTGCCAACGATGTCGTCAAACTCGCCTTGAAATTAGTTCTGTGTCAAAACTTTTCATATGACTTCGCAATTTAGGATTTGATTGACAGTTTTTAATATTTTTATATTATTTTTCTTAATTGTACAATTATTTCTTAAATAAAAATTTTCAATATTAATAAGCGTAGGTAGGAAAATAGACTGCCTCCGTACATTTATCTTTTAAAAGTTTTTTTTTATTCTATGGATAATTTTGTCTCGTTCATGAATTTGCATTCAACTGTAAAACATACTAATAATTTTTAAAATAAAAAAATGAGTAAATATTTATGTTGAGTGAAAACAGACAATAAAGTTGTTTGTAGAAATGAATTCATTTAACGGCATAAACAGACAGCCGTCCAAGAAACTGTTGGAACACCTTGCGCCTCTGAGATTCTTCTTAAGGAAGAAGCGCTACACAAATTTTATTATTAAATCAACGAATACAAAAATTGATGGAATTTTTTTACACCTCTTGTTGCAGCGTCAATTTTCCACACAGATCATCGATAATATGGGAAGTCGGACTTGAAATTTTTCATGCTTTACAAATTTTTCATCAGCAGTTGCAACAGCAAATTCATCATCGGCGTCTCCAGTGGATTTATCAAAATTATCCTCGCCAACATTCAACTCTAGAATTTCTATCAGTCATCAAATTGCCTCTGCTACAACTACACCACCACCATCAACAACGACAACAAAAACAACAATCAACGACAACAGCATCATCAATATCAACAACAACAACATCAACACTGACAACAACAACAACAACAACAACATCAACAACAAAAACAACATTCCCAACAACAAGACAGACAGTCAGAGAAACACGAACAACGACATCTAGGACAGAGTCCCATCAAAAATGAGGTTTTATTGAACACTTTAACACCATTGTCGTCATCGTTCGCCATTTTTTTAATTTTATTACAAACATTACCGCTATCATCGTCATCATCATCACAATTAACATCATCGTCGCTATCATCATCATTATTATCGTTATCATCATCATCATCATCATCACCGTTGTATTCATTTTATTTTCGTTGTCATCATCTTCATCTTCAACATCATCATCATCATCGTCGTCGTCGTCGTTCTCGTCACCACCATCATCATCACCATCATTACATCATCATCATCATCGTCACCATCATCATCATCATCATCATCATCATCATTATCATCATCATCGTCACCATCATCAGATCATCATCATCATCATTACTATTTTCATCATCATCGTCACCATCATCAGATCATCATCATCATCATTACTATTTTCATCATCATCGTCACCATCATCAGATCATCATCATCATCATTACTATTTTCATCATCATCGTCACCATCATCAGATCATCATCATCATCATTACTATTTTCATCATCATCGTCACCATCATCAGATCATCATCATCATCATTACTATTTTCATCATCATCGTCACCATCATCAGATCATCATCATCATCATTACTATTTTCATCATCATCGTCACCATCATCAGATCATCATCATCATCATTACTATTTTCATCATCATCGTCATCATCACTTAATACTTACCCAAAAGTCCGAGCCTATAGTTGAGGGTAATGACAATGACCTTGCCGTGAGCAGCCAATAGGCTGCCATCATACAAGTTACCTGCAACGTGATTGGTCGTAAATTTCAATGCTAAATTGAACTATCTCTATTCTCTATATTAATATTTGTTTTTACTTTATTAAATATTAAAAAATTCTCATTCTTTTCTCATTACTATTATTGTTATTTATATTATTATTCTTATTGTTATTATTATTATTCTTATTATCCATCCATTTAAAAGCCAACCTGTTCCATATTCGTATGATTCACCGTGTACAAAGACTAAAACTGGATAGGATTCTTGTACTTCTGTGTGAATATATGTATGTATGATATATGTGTGTGTGTGTGTGTGTGTGTGTGTGTGTGTGTGTGTGTGAACATATGTATGTATGTATGGATGAATGGATGTATGTATGGATGGATGGATGGATGGATGGATGGATGGATGGATGGATGGATGGATGCTTGAATGTACAGATGGATGAATAAACAGATGAATATACAACTAACCACACAATAATTCATTCAATTACATACACTCTACAAAAATGTAATTACAAACATACAATACTAAACAAATGCAAGAACACAAACTTACAAACATACAACATTCACAAACATACAATCTTCAAAAACCTACGAACATACAATCTTCACAAACCTACAAACGTATAACTGAAACAAACATACAAACACACTCATTGCCCACCAAATGGGCACTCATAAAAACATACAAAGACACAAACAAGCATACAAAGCGGTAACCATAAAAACGTACAAAAATACAAACATAAAAACAAACAAACATACAAACAAACATACAAACAAACATACAAACATACATACAAACAAACATATAAACAAACATATAAACAAACATATAAACAAACAAACATATAATACAAAGCGGTCGTAGAAACACATGAAATTGCCCGCCAACTAACACAGATCGATCGAACTTAATCCTAAACATCTCCAACTATTTCTCCGCCAATCTTGTCGGTGGAAACAGATGTCAAAATATGTGTGTGTGTCTGTCTGTGTATGTGTGTTCGTGCGTGTGTGCGTGCTTGTGTGTGTAAGTGTATTTTTGTATGTATACGAGTGATGCGTGTGTTTGTGAGGTTGTGTGTGAATTGACTGACGTAACGAAACGATTGATCTCTCGGTGTGACGTGAAAAAAGAGATGTGCGGTTTTTTTGTTATGACGTCATAAAGCAATTGATGCCTTTTTACGATGTCTAAGAACATACGATCTCTTCTTATGACGTCACGAAACAACTTTTATCTTCTGATTAACGTCACAAAACAATTGAGGCCCTGGCGTGATGTCACTTAGGTAAACTTCTTCCTCAATCATAAATTGTTTGTCTGAACGTTTGACCTGCTCTGCGTCACGATGCTACTGGAGTGAAAATGGCCTGACGAACGATCGAAAATTACGATGACGTCAAAAAATTAATGTGACGTCACAGTGGGAGAGAAAGAGAGAGAGAGAAAGAGAGATTGAAAGAGGAAAGAAGAGCAGATGAACAACTATTGACAATGACGTAATGAATAGATCATTGACATCAGTACTAGTATCAAAGCAGTGCTACTCGTTTTGTTGCTATAAAAAAATACAATTCCAAACTGGTTTTCGTAAAAACGTCCGTTCCAGGAACGAAACACCATGCGTTTAACTTGTGGAAGGATTTGAAATCTTCGAAATCTTGAAATTGTTGAAAAATTTGAAATCAGCGGCGTGATTTCGATGAAGGTGTAAGACGCCTGATGGCAATGGTGTTGCTTGGACTGGATTCAATTCAAATTTATGGCCATAAAATATCAAAATCACTTTCTCTCTCTCTCTTTCTTTTTCTCTCTCTCAATATTTTTTAAAAGTATCTATATAACACACACACACACATAAGCAACACACACGCACGCACACACACACACACACTCACATGTAAACACGCGTTAATCTACGCATTATAAGCATTGTATGTGATGATTGGATTGGCGGGAATCACTTTGCGTTTGAATCCATTCACTGCAACAACTGTGCCAGACACCTTAACCATTACTTTATCGCCACGTCCAAATGAATGAAAAAAATACTGGGAGTATACAATTTGAGACGTTGGCTCATCAAAGTCTGTGATATGTGACATTTTAAATCACGCACATTTACTATAATGTTTGTTTGTGTGTGTGTCGTGTGTGTGCGTGTATGTATGTGTGTGTGTGTCGTGTGTGTCTGTGCGTGCGTGCGTGTGCGTGTGTGCGTCGTTAATACATTTTTTATTGAAGTAATAAAAAATTGTATTAAGCAAAATTACAAAACTTGTTTAGATAAATCATCAGCTCACAATTGTGTCTCACGAATAGATATACCATTCCATATATAATTTTTAATTCATTTATTCATTCATACCTCACAAGTAAACAATTCATAATCTTCTTTTTTTTCTACGTCACAAAGAATTCACGTGCATCTGTGACGTCACAATTCACGACCGTGACGTAAGCAAATAAGTTGTTTATGGATGAGGTGGCGCACTGGTTGACAGTTTCGGCAGTGATGATGGTGATAATGATGATGAGGATGATGATGATGTTTATGGCGATGATGACGTTGATGGCGATGGTGATAATGATGATGACGATGGTGAGTGATAACAACATTAATGATGAACTTTGAGATGATGATTTTATCATAACAAGTCAATAATAATGATTTCGACGATGATGATGATGATGATGATGATGACGACGATGAGGATGATGTTGATGATGATGACGTAATCGACGATGATGATGATGATATCGAGCAAGAAAGGTCGATGGAAATGGAGCCATGAATATGCAATAATAATCCTATCTACAAGTTCTATCTCATTCTAAACATTGCCATGGGATCTCTGCATGTCAGTCCCAATGCACCCCAACCCAACTAACATTCATCTGTCTGTGTGTGTTTCTGTGTGTGTGTGTGTGTGTATGTGTGTATGTATGTGTCTGTGTTGCGTGTGTATGTGTGTGTTTGTGTGAGCGATGAGTTCCAGTATATGTTTGTTAGTTGAGTTTGTGTGTGTGTTTGTTTGTGTTTGTTTGTGTATTGGTTTGTTTGAAAGATTTTTGTCAGATTTGTTTGTATGTTCGATATGGCCATTCTGAAGGACAGTAGCCGGCTATTAATTTCTAGCATTACAATCCACGTACGACAAATAAGAAGCTCTTCTGTGAAAAACTTCGAAATATACTTTTAAATTAAAGGTTTTTAGGAATATTTTTAACAAATTTTTTCAATCTCGCCAGAAAAATTTTGAGAAAAAAAAATTGAAAACAGCGAATCGTCAAAAAATGAAAAAAAATTTATTTTCTGACGACGATGATGATGATGATGATGGTGATGGTGATGATAACGATGACCATGACGACCATGATTATGATGTAGTTGATGATGCTATTAATGATGATAAAACAACAAATTGGCAGCTGAAATCAAAATGACGAAAAATTAAAGCAGCAACTGAAGCAACAGCACTGGATGCAGTAATAGTGGTGGTAGTTGTAGTAGTAGTAGTAGTAGTAGTAGTAGTAGTAGTAGTAGTAGTATGGTGGTAGTAGTAGTAGTAGTAGTAGTAGTAGTGGTGGTGGTAGCAGTGGTAGTGGTAGTAGTAGTAGTAGTAGTAGTAACAGTAGTAATAGTAGTAGTAATAGCAGTATAAGTAGTATTCATTGGACTACAAACAAGAGAAAAATTGCATTTGGAGATAACAAGAAGTCATTAATGGAGTATGAAGAAATGAC
>NW_008705138.1:23409-27616 GCF_000326865.2 Helobdella robusta | reverse complement strand
ATGACGTCATTCGATGATGACGATGATGAATATGATGATGATGACGGTGAAATAACAAAATGTTTCATCATCATTCAATTCTACTACCACTACTACTACTACTACTACTACTACTACTACTACTACTATTATTATTATTATTATTATTATTATTATTATTATTATTATTATTATTATTATTAGAGAACTTGTAGAGCGCCTTTTATAGTCACCCAAAGGCGCTCCATGATTTGTGCGAATCAATCCAAGAAGATACGAGTTTTCAATTCCTTGCGAAACTGTCGAAGAGTCAATCCCGGCCGACGCAGGTGATGGGGCAAATTATTCCAGATCGAAGGACCAGCAACTGCAAAACTTCTATCAGCAACAGCCAACTTTGTTTTCGGCACCATCAATAAATCTTGATCATCTAAACGCAACTTGATTGACGGATGAGATCTAACTCTACGTGTTATCATTTCAGACAGGTAACTTGGACTGAGACTATTCAGGCATTTGAACACCATGATGGAAATTTTGTATAAGATTCTTTTCCTAACATTAAGCCAATGAAGATCCAACAACGTTTGACTAATGTGATCAAACTTCAAACGGCCACTGACAATCCTGGCCGCTCTGTTTTGAATTGACTGTAGAGAAGACAATGTACTGTTTGATACTCCATAGAAAACACTGTTACAGTAGTCCAACTTTGAATGAACAAATGCATGAACCAAACATTTCAATGTGTCATTATCTAATGAGTTTTTAACTTGATTAAGTCTTCTAAGCTGAAATGAGCACTCCTTACTAAGCTTTTTGGCATGAAAATTCATTGACATATTTTGATCCAATACGATCCCAAGTCACCAACGGAGGAACAAAAATTAACATCCGACCCAGATATGTTGATGGACTTAACATCAATTTTCTCTAGCTGTTGCCAAGTACCAATCAAAAGTAGTTGAGTTTTACCTTCACTCATCTTCAATCTGTTATCTACCATCCACCCATTGAGTTTTTCGATGCAGCATACAAATCTATCAACTTCATCTTCAAACGTTGTATTACATGCAATCGGAACAATTATTTGCACATCGTCAGCAAACGCATGATACTTGAAATTAAATTCCTCAATAATTGGGAACATATCAGCTGCATAAAGTAAAAACAACAAAGGCCCAAGGACTGAGCCCTGAGGAACTCCAGACGTGACTATCTCAACATCTGACAACCCGTTGTTAAAGAAAACTTGCTGAGTCCTTCCAATCAGGTATGATTCAAACCATGAGGCTACTACATGAGAGACACCAAAAAATTTACCAAACAATTTACTCACCATGTTCCACAATAATTTAGGCCTAGACTTATTCATCTGTATCAAATTTTTCCAATACAAATTCCTTTTGTCCGAGAAAAGAGAACTTTTGTTCATTAGTGCATTTCTCCAAGCAATTTTATTAGCCTCACTCGGGATATGACGATAAACACGTTCAAGTTTACGACGCAATTTTTTGCATATTCTGCACTGATCATCAAACCAAGGAGAATTATGGGAGCTATTGGTTTTAACATAATGCAACGGGGCAACAACATCAATTATTGACTGCATACTAGACATGAATTTTGAATAAACAATCTCTGGATCACCATCAGTAAAAGGACCACCAACAAAAGACTGGGAAACAAGACGGGCAAATAATTCACTATCAATCCTATTCCATGATCGCACCAATCGTTTAACAATCCTCGTCCGACGATGAACAAACGGAAAATCAACTCTGATAAAACTGTGGTCAGAATGGACATTACTAGGAAAGACTGTGCAATCACAAGAAGGAAAATCAGCAGACGAAACAACAAGATCAAGTGTACCACCAGATGAATGGGTAGGACCAACAACACAATTACAAACATGAAACGATTCAAAAATATCCAACAAAGAAACTGTATTCCTGTCATTCAATCTTTCAACATGTGTATTGAAATCACCTACTATCAACAACAAATCAGCACACACAGAAATATACTCCATAGTTGTAGTAAATTCACTAAAGAACAACGCAGAGACAGATTCAGACCCAGGACGATAAATGGACAACAGAATTACTTTAGAATTTCTCAATGAAAAAACAATGGCCAGTGCCTCAAATGTTTGAACAACAGGAAGCTCAATTTTCCTAAAACCAAAAGAACACTTAAAAAAGACAATAATGCCACCATGATAGGGATCATTTGGCCTCAAACGATCAACATAAACATAATTAGGCGGCATAGCTAACTGGATTATATTATGATCTAAAGAACCGTGCCAGGACTCAACAACAACAAAGAAATCAAGATCATCAGACAATAAATCATAAACGACACCAAGCTTATTAACAAAAGACTTCATATTATACAAACCCATTTTAATTATTGAGCAGTGACTACTTTGGGAAACTTGATTATTTTCCACCGTCCGATAGGGCCTCTGACCCTGTATAAAAAATCATTATCTTCATCTTCAAATGTCATTTGCATCTATCTACAACGCAAACGCACACTACTACCACTACTACTACTAATACTACCACTACTATTGCTACTATTACTGTTGCTTCAGTTGCTGCTTTAATTTTTTGTCATTTTGGATTTTTTTATTCCACCTTTCAGTTGCCAATTTGTTGTTTCATCATCATTAACAGCACCATTGTCATTATCATTGTCATCATCGTCATCATCATCATCATTATAGTCATCACTTCTAAGATCATTATCACAACCGCAAAGAAGACCATCATAATCAGGACCAACCTAATCCAGGCATTCTTCGACGTCCAATTCGATTCCAATGTTGGAATCGATTCTACCGCTTTCCGCATATTCACTTAATCATCGTCATCATCATCGTCGTCGTCGTCATCATCATCATCATCGTCGTCCTCTCCATTTAAAATCTTTATTACATCATCATCCTAATTATCATATCATCATCATCGTCGTCATCATCATCACTATCATCTTCATTGTCGTCGTCTATGTAATCAGCATTATCATCATCAATCAATCAATCAACCAACATTTTCCTCATCATCATCGTCCTCACAATCATCGTCGTCGTCGTCATCATCAATCAACATTATCCTTTAATGGGGCAGTTGATGGCGAATTCGCAAGATGGACTCGATGACGCTATGACGCTAACGCACAAGAGCGTTTGTAGTTGTTTTATTCATCGTCATCATCATCATCATCATCATTGTCGTCATCATCATCATCTTTGTCATCATCGTCGTCATCGTCATCATCATCATCTTCACAGTTATATGACCATTATAATTGCTATCAAGAACATCATCAATATATTATCCTCATCATCATCATCATCACCATCATCTATGTTGTAATCGTCATCATGTATATAAGCATACACCAAAATATATAAAATCATACATAAAAACATACACCAAAGATATTTAAAAAATTTACCAAAGATATTTAAAAAAAACACTTACCAAAGATATATAAACATGAATTTCAACTTTGATGATAACGTTGTCATCAAATCTTTCAGAGAGAAGGAAAGAAAAAAAAACCAACCTCACAAAAATTCAAACGTTCGAGCGTCGAAATTTACAAGAATGACAAACATACAAACGGACAAACATACAAACCTGCGCACGATAAACTGACAAATACGTACATGCACTCACACACACACACACACAAACACACACACAAACACGTCTAAGCAAACTAGAAAACGCACACACACATTCATACACACAAACACGCTCGCACAGACTAACATAAAAAAAACACATACACGCAAACAAACAGACACGTTCACAAGCACACAACTGCGCACACACACACACACACACACACCGCACACAGAAACAGACGGCGACACACAAACACACGCATACACATACACACACATACATATCCACACATACAAACACACATATTCACACATACAAACACACATATTCACACATACAAACACACATAGACGCAAGATGTCACGTAATGCTTTTAATTGCTGTTTCGGTTCTACGTCTGATCTGAGTGTGCTCGTCCGATTCAAAGAATCTTTATGCCTTAATTGTGTCTCTTATATATCTATGGCGCGTGTTTTTTGTATCTATGTTGTGTGCTAATATATCTGTGGTTCATAATTATTTATCTATGATGTCTGTTTACACATGTGTTTATGGTGCTTGTTTTTATGTCTATGTGTTTT
>NW_008705138.1:20599-22773 GCF_000326865.2 Helobdella robusta | reverse complement strand
TACATGAAAAACTATGAAGATATACTACATAAAATTTTTAATGAAGTTAATTTTAATTAACTTCTTACTTGAAACGTTTTAAAAATCTCTCATAAATTTCTCTGACCTGATAACATTTTCCGTTCTAAAAATTTGGAAAAAATATTTTTAAATAAAAACTGCTTCAAACAAGATATTCCAAACTTGAGAAAAAACTCTCTAGAACTAAAAATTGTGTTTTGAAATTTTTTTGATAAATTTTAAAATTTGGATCTAGCTACGTGAAATAAAAAAAATATTGGTTTTTGTGTTTTAGCATAACATAACTATCAGAATGATACATGGTGCAAATCTATTCAGCCTTGATTTTAAATTTTAAAATTATCTTTTTTAACATTTATCTTAGTGTTTGTGTATTTGTTGAGTAAACATTTGTTGTAAAGTTATAAACATAGTCCTAATAACATATATTAGTGTTTCTGATGTAACATATTTGTATATTTAACTTTAACAAAAGTATATATAACCTTTCTACATGCCAGCCCAATCTTACAATAACGCTGAATACATCAACAAAAATAACATCAACATCGTCTCGTGAAATATCACTCAACTCACTTTTATCAGCAGCAACAACAACTCAAATGACATCAAGAAAGATAATAGTAGTCTCAACGTCATCAACAAAAAAACATCAAACTTCTAAAAACTACATCAATATATAAAACAACAACAGAAACACCGATGCAAATAGTACAAACAATAAATAAACATCAAAAATCACACCGACATCAACATCAACAACAACAATAAAAAATTCACATCAGCAACATTGACAACAACGTCAGCAAAATCAAATCAACAACAGCAACAACAACAAAATTACATCAACAACATCATTAACAACACCAACAAATTCTCATCAACAACATTACCATCAACTCCAACAAAATATTATCAACAACAACACCAAAAAAACCAACACCAACAACAACAAAATCACGTCAACAACATCAACAACAACAACACACACCATCAACAACAACACCAACAACATCACATCAACGCATCATGCATCACATGAGCAATCTGAATTAACGAAACAGATGATGATTTGTAATGGGGTTGGCGCCATTAATTAATGATGTGATGATGAATGTACGTCACTGGCCGTCATGCCATCCTCGGCCGTCGTCTGCTTGCTGCATTTGCTACTTGTTGTTGTTGATGTTGTTGTTGATGTTGTTGTTGATGTTGTTATGGATGATGTTATTGATGTTTCTGATGTTGTTGTTTTTAAGTGTTGTTTTTGTTGTTTTTTCAATGTTGTTTTTGTTGATGCTGTTAATGTTAATGTCGTTGTTGTTGTTTTTAATGTTGTTGTTGGTTTCTATTTTTCGATTCTCGTTATTATAAATTTTCGCTGCTAAAATTTTCAACCCCAACAATAAATACCTCTTTTTTAACGAAACTCGGCTAAAATATTTCCAACAACAATAACAACAAAAACATTCTCAACAACAACATCAACAACATCAAAAACAACATTTGCAATAACAACAACATCAACAACCACGGCAACAACAACATTAACAACAACAACAACCACTACGACAACAACACAACCACAAAAACATTCTCATTAAGACATGTTGTTGTGCGTTTACTGAAGGAGATTAAATAAATTTTACTTGGAAATCCGACCTGCAAATCGATGAAAGAAAAATAAGGGAAGAAATGTTTTCAAAACGACAATACAGCAACAATTAACACGATACGACATCATCACCCGTCAACAAATTAACAGTTTGTTGCATCATTCACCTCAATAATTCATCATCGTCAACACAATTCACATAAACATCGCTAGCTAGTAAAGGCCGTTAAAAACTGTATATTAAAAAACCTATAAAAATTAAAAAATGGCAAATTTTCAACAAGAAACAAAACATTTGAGGTTATGTATAAACATAAACAAAGTAGACAAAACAACAACAACAAACAAACAACAATATAAACAACCACTACAACGACAGAAATAACCACTACAACAACATGCACATCAACAACAACAACATCAATATAAACAACAATAACAACAACATCAACAACAACATAAACAACAACAAAAACAACAACATAAACAACAACATAAACAACAAAAACAACAACAATACTTCAGAAGCAGAGACATA
>NW_008705138.1:13085-20549 GCF_000326865.2 Helobdella robusta | reverse complement strand
CATTGCAAAACCTTCCCATTTGTTTCTCAGTCACAGGCACAGAACACACATCATACGACATTACATTACTTTATATTACATTACAATATTTTAAATTACTTTACTTTCCATTACATTACTTTACATTACATTACATTACTTTACATTACTTTGCATTACTTTACATTACTTTACTTTTCATTACATTACTTTACATTACATTACATTACTTTACATTACTTTACTTTTCATTACATTACTTTACATTACTTTACATTATAATACATTACTTTACATTACTTTATATTACATTACATTACTTTACATTACTTCATATTACATTACATTACTATGTAATACATTACAATACGTTAAATTACAATACATTACATTACATTTCATTACAATACATAAAATTACATTACAGCATATTACAATACATTACAACTCATTACATCACATTACATTACAGTATATTTCAATACAATACACCTCATTACATTACATTACATTCCAGCTTATTACATTACATTACATTATATTACAATACAATACATCACATTACATTACAGCATATTACAATACCTCATTACATTACATTACAATACAATACAATACAATACAATACATTACAATCACATGAAAATATAATGAGTGAGTATTAGTCTATATAAATAAATGGCAATACCTTACAAACAGGTACTGCCAAGTTTTCAATTGGAGAGTTGTGTTCACGGGGAATTCCAATTAACTCCAAATTAGAAGATTTCTTCATAAGCAGGCTTCTATGTACTGGTCCGCAAAGTAACGAGAAATTTCATAAAAATCAGTTTGATTTTTCTCTATAGTGTAAGTCTGCCATCTGCCATCCAAGTTTGTCCACACTCTTGCTTTATAACCACATTAGTACATCATAAGTGTGAACATGTGCAATATGACATCACGTCCCTCTACTCTTATATACAATATTTACGTGTGTGTGTGTGTGTTTAAGTATACAAAGGTGCAAAAAAAATACACACATGTTTTTGTAAGTATGAAGGAGTTGGCTTGGGAATATGCACAATGATCAAATACCATAGCATTTGTGTATAAATATACATTAGAACTTTTATTCAGGTTATTTGTATAGGCTTGCATTTTCTGTGCAAATCATTATGTGTGAGTGTATAAATATACGTGATATGTATGTGTTGGTATGTTGGTGTGTATGTCTGTATTGTTGGTGTGTTTGTAAGCGCCTTTTAAAAAATTCTCCGAGGCGATCTGTATATATGTATGCATGTATGTATGCATGCATGCATGTATGCATGTATGCATGCATGTATGTATGTATGCATGCATGCATGTATTTATTTGCACATGGAGCGTAGGATTGGAGATTTTCAGACATAAATTTCGACTATTAGAGTTTGATTGATTGTCCGGCCCGATATGATAGTTGTGATAATGATGGTACAATTCAAGATGGCGATGATGACAAATACTAAAATGATGAAAATGTTGATGTTGAATGATGCGGACAGTTTGTGACATCGTTGTAAATACTACATAGTAATAATTTTTTTTAATTTATTTTTCTTCGTTAAAACCTCCTCGTTAAAATATGTGGGTGACGTACAATTTTTTGGCCTTCCTCACAGTACAACAGTCGTTTGAATATAATGCTTCTGGTGAAAAAATCACCATCATCGTTATCATAATCATTTTCCCTTTTGTCATCATCACCATCTTCTTCATCATCTTCTTCAACATCATCACCATCTTCTTCATCATCTTCTTCAACATCATCACCATCTTCTTCATCATCTTCTTCAACATCATCACCATCTTCTTCATCATCTTCTTCAACATCATCACCATCTTCGTCGTCGTCATCGCCAACCTCATCATTATCATCATCATTACAAACAAGTCATTTTATTTGTTGCATTTCCCTCTCCATTATCTGAGTCCTCTTTATTTCATATTTAATTCCCGCCAAATAAATAAGTCTGCCATTTTTACTCGTCTGTTCTCATGTTGCATCTTCATTTAGTCATCAAGGTGTAGCTATCAGGTAAGCAATTATTTTCCTCTAATAAACCCACAAGCTTTTTGACCGCCGAAATGTTGGTTTTCTAAAACAGCCTTAAAACGAGGTTATTCATGGCAGAATGTCTGGCTAACCTAGAGGTGGAACATCAATCCCACATAACAATTTGTACTCTCAACCAACCGGTGAGCCAATGTTTCCAGACATAGTTCAATTCAATTCACTAAATGCCGAATTGGGCACTGCTCCCAGCCTGGCCGAACCAAGTTTGCATTTTACCCCTAACAAACACAAGCTTTGTCGGAAAGTAAGAAATTTATTTGCTTATTATTTATTATGTATGTATGTGTGTGTATGTGTCTCTCTCTCTCTTTCTCTCTCTTTCTCTTTTTCTGTGTGTGTGTGTGTGTGTGGTGTGTGTGTGTGTTTGTACGTGTGTATGTGAAAGTGCATGGATGCATAATAATGTATGCACACCTTCTTAGATAAAAATAGAGTAATGACGTCATTAATTACAATCGAAACTAACGAAACAAAAACAATGATTTACCGAATTAATGGAGCTCAAGAGGTTGATGAGGATGATAAAATACAAATGAACATAAGATAAACTTTTATACATACAAACAAACAAACAAACATATATACATACATACATACATACATACATACACACACACACACATACATACATACAAAGATTACGTTGAAACTCTATTAAACGGTAATGAAAGAATTTATTTGTAACTGATGAATGGCGATGATGTGTGAAGACGGTGAAGGAATGAATTGATGGATGGATCGGGCAACTACTTAGTTGTCTGCCTGTTTTTTAGGCTTGTTTTTTGTTGTTGTTGTTGCTGTTTTGTTCGTTTCCGTCGTTGCTCGGTTGTTGTTGTTGTTGATGTTGTTGCTGCTGGTTGCTGCTGTTGTTGTTGTTGTTGTTAATTATTGCTGTTGTTGTTCTTATAATCAATGTTATTGTTATATTTGATGTTTCTTTTGATGTTGTAATTGTTGATGTTTTGATATTGTGGATGCTAATGATTATGTTGTAACTGGGGTAGTTAAAGAACGCAATAGATTATACGAACAAACTTTTAATTATAGACAGTACGAAAGATGCTGGTCGCAAGTTGTTTGGTCCGTAGGTATGCAAGAAAGCTAACATGATGTACTTATTTTACTTATTTAATATATGTATTAGCCTCTAGACTCTGTCTCTCTCTCTCTCTCTTTCTCTCTCTCTCTCTCTCTCTTTCTATTTTGAATGATGAAATATTGTTTCTACCTCTTTCAAAAGATTTCATGTTTGTTCATGAAATTTTTTGATCTAGAAATTATTTTAAAAATTTAGATAGGAAACTTAGTTAATCATGGCTAAAAAAATAACGCGTGGTGAGTCTTAAATGGAGTATTTCTCAAAAATTTTGTTACTTCAAAAAGACTTTTTTTAACTAATTCTCCAAAAAATTAATTATTTTTAAACGAAATAATTAGTTATTTTAAAAAATAAATTAAAAAAGTATTTATGTGAAAAATATTTAAAAAAAAATAATTTGACTAAAAAATATTCAGCGAAAGAGAAAAATATATTTTCTCATGAGATAAGCCTGCCTGCCGCATTGTTCATAGGAAAGATGATGGGGTAGGGCTGCATTAATGATGTGCAGAGAGAGAGAGAGAGAGAGAGAGGGAGAGAGAAAGAGAGAGAGAGAGAAATAGAAAAAAATTGATAAAATTGAAAGAGAAAGAAAAGAAACAAATAGAGAGAACAGAGAACAAAGATGAGATAGAATAGGGATAAAAGAGAAAGCCTTAGAAAACAAAGAAAGCAGAAAAAGCGAACAGAGGTGAAGAACAGTAAGAGAGAAAAGAGAAAGTGAACAGGGAAAGAAGAAAACCGAAATGGTGAACAAAGAAAGAAAACAAAGAAAGAAAACAAAGAAAGAGAACAGAGAGAGAGGGAGAGTGACAGAAAGAGAGACCGAAGGAGAAAGAGAGTTCACGTATGCCCTTTCCAATACTCCTTCTCGCGTGAATAAATTTCTAATTTATCATCAAAATGAACATCTAAACAGTAGGTCCTGAGAAAATTGTTACCAAAAAACATGCATTTTTCTTTCCCGCTTTCCATACTTTTATCTTTTTATTAATAACAATTTTTTAGCATTAATATAAAAGAGTTTTAATTCAAATATAAATTTTAAAATTAATAATATGGCAAGTTGGTAGGGTTGATAGTGTTTCGCTTGATGGTCTAATTCTTAAATGTTCAATGTGGCTGTAGATGCTTGAGGTGCCTGGCCTGGCACTGTTGTTGCACCAATCGACCGGGTTCGAAAGCAAACAGATTCCCTCCTATCACGTGCAACGTCTGTGATGCTTTGGTTTACATGTATCTACATGCACTGTGGGTGTTTTTTTCTGATACTTGAAAGTTCCACTTGAAAGATAATCTTAAAAAAATCCTCTAACTCAGTTGTAGTATTTGGTTTTACACAAAAAATTTTGATATTTTTTTTTCAAGAACATTTTATCTGCACTAATAATTCTATAAAAAATATTTAAAATTTTTAAATTATTTAAAAAAAATAATTTTTCAAACTAATTTTTGACAAATGAGTTAGAGTTGATGGCCTTATGTTTAACAAATTAGGAATTGATGTCATTTCAACGTCATAAAAAGATTAAATGTAGGATTATCCTTAAAACGTTTTAATTCAAAGGAAAACATTTTATAAATTTTTTAAATATAAGTCACGTAGAGAAAAAATGTTTGAAAAAATATTATTTTTCCATAATTGGGTGAATGAACCAACTAATCTATAATTATTATTTTATTTTTCTATTTCTTAAATATTTATTTCAAGCTTTGAGTATTCGGGTTTTATTTCTCCAAAGTTAATTTGAATTTTTTCATATTTTTTTAAAAGTGCATCTTCCGCAGTTTGAATTTTATGATTTTGTATTTTCGAATTTGTTCGTCACCGTTTTCATTTCTTGGATGTTAAAACAATGCCTGTTTGCTAGAGTTTGATCCTTGAAATGGAATAATATAAAAGTAATATAATTTAACAAAAATTGCCAAGGAAATATAATTATTGTCATAAGTAATAATAAAAATTCTATAAATTTATAAATCAACAAATTAAAGATCTGATGAGATCGCAGAAAGCAGGCGACTAGATAGTGTAACGGTTAGAGCCGCTGTTTAAAAAGTTGCAGTCACAGGACTCGATCGCAAAGAGATCCATCAAAAGTTCATAATAACGATATTTCATACACACGTAGACACAAACTACAACAATTCCAACAGAAAGTTTTTAAATGTTTCTAAAAAAAATGACTTTGTTTTTTATCAAAGATGTCCAACACATAAAATTCTAACTATATCTTCATCAATGAATGGCACGTAAACAATTGGGCAAGGTAATGCCTTAAACCACGGAGGAAAATGCACGATTTATATTTCTTTTAGTAACAGAAATTTTATCCAAATAAAAAAATAACATTAAATTATTATTAAAAGAAGGTTAGAGTCATTAAAAAACTTAGCACAAAATTTTTCTATGACCTTTTGTAAAAAAAAAAAAAAAATAAAAGTTTCGCACTAAATTGACAAGGAAGTTTGCAAAAATACCTTTTGGTCTAAAGGTCAACCGGTAACAAACTTCAATCTTGATACAACTTTAATAAAAAAATTATAAATTTAAAATCTTAAGCTGTTAAATATGCCTAACTTTTTTTGCCGAGGAATGATAGTTGTATACGAAATTGGTATAAAAATATAAACAAATTAATATTTTTAAAACGTAAGTTGTCAAAGTGGTGAAACTTCTTACCAAGAAATATAAGTTTCATGCTAAACTACTTGTAAAAATTAAAAAAGTTAACAATTTTAAATACGTGAGTTGTTTAATAATATTTCGGAAAAGCGATGCATTAATAGAGAATTGACGGGCTTGATCACAGACATCCAACTCCTCTCTCTCTCTCTCTCTTCCTTTCATTTTAGACATCCAACTCCTCTCTTTCTCTCTCTCTTTTTCTCTCTTTCATTTTAGACATCCAACTCTCCCTCCCTTTCTCCCTCTCTCTTTCTCTTTTTCATTTTTATTGTTCTTAAAAGTGCTCACTGATGTGGAAAGTTAATTGTGGCAGAGAAGAAAGAAAGGGATAAGTGTGTGCAGGGAGGTGATTTTCAATCTTTCAAGAAATTTGAGAATCAACACCACGTTTGACGCGTGAGGCTGAGTGTTGTTGCGTATTTTGTTGGTGTCTGCAACGGGGTACTGCTTGATAATTTTGCAGCATATATGTTATGTTCGTGTGAGCATTGTGTGGTTTGTGTATGTGTGTGTATGTGTGTTTGAATGTGTGTGTGAGTGTGTGCGTGTGTGTGTGTGTGTATGTGTGTGTGTGTGTGTGTGTGTGTGTGTGTGTGTGTGTGTGTGTGTGTGTGTGTGTGTGTGTGTGTGTGTGTGTGTGTGTGTGTGAGTGTGTTTGCTGCTATGCCAGTTGTGTGAAGAACAATTTTGAAATCAGTTACGAATCTTTCACTAATCTCAAAGACTTTTTCCGACTGGTTATTAAATTTGTTTGATCATCTTTGAAAAAATGTTTCAATGTTTCTATCAGGCCACAAGTTTCACCAATCTACATTTAATTATATAAAGTCAAATATTCAAACCGTAAACGCTAAACTTGTTTTTTGGGTCTCTCACTATGAGCTTAAGCGTTCTTTCATCTTCATCACTAAATTCTTTTGGAACAGTCGCAACATAATTCCGCAGACCTGATGCTATCAAAGACTTCTAAACCGTTTATAACAGATCAAAATTAACATTTCACTTTAAAGAACAAGAGCATCCTTGACTGATTTTTTATCAGGAATTAAAATGATTTTTTTAATTAATAAAGTAAATTAATAATAATTGTTTTAAACAGATATTTAAACTTTTTTTTGGTTTCCTTTCTGTCGTGTATGTGTATACATTTCCCAGCTTAACTCATCTCTAATAAGCTGTTTGCACGTAACTTTAAATAATAATGATAAAAAATAAATAAAATTTTTGAAAAATGCCAATCAACTGTTCATTTTATATGAAATAATATTTTAAACATTTTCTGACGTTGCGCTATAAAAATGCGAATAAAAGTATTATTTCATTGTTATTATTTTAACTATAGAAGCATTTTATTGCCATGGTTTCTTACGTTTATGATTACATTCTCTGAATATTGCCACACAATGTTACCACTCTAGGAAGATCAAAAGTTTTTCTCTTAAAGCTTTTTAACAATCACATTTGTGGACATTAAAATGCATGTAAATGTGGTGTGTGTGAGAGAGAGCGAAAGAGAGAGAGAGAGAAAAAAAAAGAAAAAAGTGTGTGTGTCTGTCTGTCTGTCTGTCTGTGTGTGTGTGTGTGTGTGTGTGTGTGTGT
>NW_008705138.1:7642-12944 GCF_000326865.2 Helobdella robusta | reverse complement strand
TGATGTAAGTTAAAGTCGTTTTAATTTACATCACATAACTTTATATTTATATGTCCAAAATATAATGTGTAGATAAAATTCTTCGCATTATTATTCTGAACTTTCTTTTGAATCATTCCTACGCGCGCCCACACACACACACACACACACACACACACACAGAGACAGAGCGCAAGCAGATACGCAAAGACAAAAGCACCAGACGGAAATTGATTGCGATAGATGAGAATCTCTTTGCACTCATTTTTTCCAGCCATAATTTCCACCGTATCATCATTTCCATTATAATTTTCAACTTCTTTGATCGAGATTTTTATTGAATTCTATTTAATCCAATTAATAACGTCATCTTTTTTTCCTCTGTTTAGTTTCATTTAAAACGTTTTCTATTTATTTGCGCAATTTCATTTAAATAATTGTCAAATATTGTTTTGAATTTTCAAATTTTAAGAATACTTTGGTTTCGAAATGAATTTTTTTAAAAATTGATTGCTGTGAAATTTTTCTTAATAAGAAAAATATGAAACTTTTCCTGAATTGAATTTTGAATTGATGTTGATAATTGCTGACGGCGAGGGTTCAACAACTACCAAAATAAATTCTTCGCATTTCTTCCATCGTTCTGTTTTTTTGTTTTTTTTTTAAATTTGAAACATTTAGTCGGCGTTACTCAACTGTTGATGGAATTTAGGTGACGTCATAGTGACATCATCATAATTTTGTGACATTAACAGGACATAAAACTGTTTATGTGTTTTATAATGCTTTTCTGTGTATGTTGTTGTTAGTGTTGTTGTAGTTGTTGCAGTCGCAAGGGATGATAACTTTGTTTTGTGGTGTGTTGGACGTTTAGTAATTTGGTTGTGTTGGCCGTTTTGTAGTTTGTTGCATTGGCTGTTGTTGGTCTTTGTTGCCATCTAATCTTTACAGCTCATCTGGTTTTAAAACGTCGTTGTGAATCATGTTGTAGTTGAAGTTAGTGCAGTTGTTTTGTGGGTTTGTTGTTGTTGCTGTTGTTTTTGTTGTTGTTTATGTTTGTTTTCGATTTTGTTTGTTTATTGCCATGTTTTTTTTTGCAACAAATAAATTTCTGGGTGTGTTGTTAATGAGTAAATTTTTGCTTCCTATAGAATGATTGATTGCATGAATGCAGAAATGATTTCCAGAATAATGAACCGCCGAGAAAATGTCAAAATAAAGAGATATTGTTTATTGTGTATTTGTCTCTTAAGTGGTTCTTCTGTATGTTTGTGTGTTCTTTTGTATTTTCTGAGTTTGTTTGTATGTGTATGATTTTGTATGTTGGTGTGTTTTTTTGTATTTTCTGAGTTTGTTTGTATGTGTATGATTTTGTATGTTGGTGTGTTTTTTTGTATTTTCTGAGTTTGTTTGTATGTGTATGAGTTTGTATGTTGGTGTGTTTGAATGTCTGTGTGTTTGTTCGCATGTATATGTTTGTTCATATGCTAGTGTGTTTGTTTGTGTGTCTGTGTTTGTTTGTACGTACGTATATGAGTTTGATTGTATGTCTGCATCTGTTTATATGTTCACTTGTTTATTTGTTTGGATTTTTGGGTACATCTTTTGTTCGTTCTTATGTTTGCTTGTTTGTTTGTTTGCATGTTTGTATGTCTGTTCGTTTGTATGTTTTTAAAAGTTTGATAGAACGCACCACGCACTGGAGTAGCGAAAAAGTAGCTTAATGTTGAGCATCAGGCACAGAGGCTCCCCTCGAACGACGAAATGAAATGCGACACTTCTAATGGACAAATTTAAAAGGAAATTATTCCCTAAATTGAAGTTTCATAGATCATATATCTATCAAGTTGATAATTCAGCTAAATTCGATAATACATTTCGATACGATCTTTTTACTGAGATCTTACATTTTTGTTTTTTTTTATATTAAAATGATTATAAATTAACTTGAGTACATTTTAAATTAACATAACGAAATAGCCCAACACAACCTAACCTTGCATAATGATAAAGAAAATATGTCCAAACAAAAAGTCCAATGCTTATTAATTAATTAATTAATTAATTATTATAAAAAAATTTAAATTGCCCTCAATAAAATAAATTTGAAATAACCAAATGCTCTGGGATAATAATGGATAGTTGGAAGATGGTTGAGATGGAGAGAGAAGAAGAGGAAGAAAGAAGAGGATTGAGATCGTGAGAGAAGAAGAGGAAGAAGACAAACGAAGAAATGAAGAAGCTGGAAAGGTAGTTTATTGTTTTTCATCAAGCACATCGTGTTTTATCTGCAATCGGCTGCTTTTGATTTATGCTGTAATGTCTGGCAGCGTCGTTAAAAATAGACGCGGATTTTTCCGAAGTGAACTGATTTTTGATGAATGTATAAATAAATGAATGAATAAATAAATAAATGAATGAATGACTGACTGAATGAATGAATGAATGAACGAACGAACAAACGAATGATGGATGAAAGAATGTTGGGCTTTCATTTTTGTCAAATATTTTAGAGTAGCACTACCTAAATTGTAATAATACACTTCGAACCTGATGGACGTGGTTGAATTGTTTGGATCAATCCTGAGTTGTTGTATCGAGGAAAGGTGCGCATTGGAGTGCGAGGAGTGAAAGGAAGAAATGAATAGTATTTGTTTGGATAGGCTGGACACGTGTCTCGTCTTTACATGGGACTCATCAGCAGCCCGGATACTCCCTATCCGAATAGTATCCCAGTTCTTCCCTTTATATAGTCCCCACAAATCACTTCGTTAGTTTGTGGTCTTTTATTTATTATTAAAGAGTGTTAGTTTTTTGGTCATTAGAATTTGCAATCCGATAACACTCCCCCACTCACATACATACCTACCTGCATTAAAACATACATAAATAAACACACGCACACACAACACACACAATGTATATTAAATACCTACAGAGACAGTATGGTTCTTGCTTGTGTTTCTTTTTAGTAGGATGGTTGGTGGAAAATGTTCGGAGACAAGAAGACAGATTCTACAAAATGTGGTTCACAAGTTCAGGCTTGCTTAAGTTTAATTTTTTTCATATTTCTTTCTTCAATATTTCTCAGAAGTATCAGTTACACACGCAGTTCTTATGAATACGATTGAGTCGATGCATTTCAAACAAGTGGGATCTCTTGCCATTCAAACCCAGTTGCCTCAACAACAAAGCCAGACATTTTAACCGCTACACCATCGCGTATGTATGTCAAAAACATTTTTGGAGTTAGTTTTGTTGATGTGAAAAAATTTCTAACACAGCAACAAAATAGAGAACCACTATTATGACCACCATTATTATTATTATTATTATCAAACACTTAGAAAGCGCCTATTAAAATAAATATCTCTCACAAGCACTATCGAAAAAAGAAAAATAATAAACGAACAGTGAAATAACGTACATCCTATCAATAGACGATATGATACAATCAATTACAATCGTTCATCGCAAAAAGATAAGTTTGATTTAAAGAATACTATTATTCCCCCATGATGCGGATCATTCAACCTCAAGAAATCAACATATCTAAACCCAGGTGACATCGATGACTTTACTGATACATTATGACCACCATTATGACCACCATTATTGTTGCAATAGAGAACCGCTTGTTTGCCAGAGCGATCGATTAGTAGCAGGTACGAATTTGGGTTGGACGGTGCTGGACACTGGACAGTCTGATGGGTTGTGGAGGGCCATCGAACGGTCAACTCAAGCACGAAAATTTATTGATGGTCGCCAGCGTTGATTAAACGCATAAAAAAGTGGCCAACTTATGATTCAGTATTCATTTTTTTCATTGTAGGCTTCTTTTATATATAAATGAATGAATGGTGAAACAAGCACAAAGGCACGGAGGCACAAATGTAGATAAATGTATGTGCATACGTTTGAGTGTGTATGTGTGTGTGTCTGGGTGTGTGTGTGCGTGTGTGTCTGGGTGTGTATGTGCGTGTGTGTGTGTGTGTCTGGGTGTGTGTTTGTGTGTAATAACACTATAACACTACCGATCTTTTTCTAATATATATCCACATATTCATAGTAGCATTGTTTCTCTTGCAATTTCATAAAATAATTTAAAAATAGATTAATAAATATTTCAATTGTAACATCATCCCTTAAACTTTTAGAACAAACATCTCAAACCAAAACAATCATTCCCTCTCATTTTTTCTACCAGGATTTCTATCTGTCTCTCTCTTTCACGTTCCCACGTTCCTCTCTCTCTCTCGGTCCTCTCTCTCATTTTCCGCGCAAAATGAATCCGTGATGAAATTGTAGCAACACGTGTTTGTTGGGCGAATCATAAACTTAAAATGTCAACACAGGCCTGTTAGGTGCAATTATGCTTACGTGTGGGCGTGTGTGCGTGTGAGCGTGTGTGTATGTGTGCGTGTGTGTGTGTTGTGTGTGTGTGTATGTGTGTGTGTATGTGTGTGTATGTAAAAAGAAAGATAGAAGGAGATAAAAAAAAAGATAAAGATAAGAAGGCAGAAAAAGAGAGAAAGAGACCCAAATTTTCTCATGCTGATCAACAACGATGCAAAGATTAACACGCAATGAATATTTAAATACGCACGCAGATTTATAGCAGATGTGCTTCTAATAAGACATTTTGAAAAGTTCTCCACCTATTTTCTGATGTCATTTTTCAATTTTGCTGATTTTGTTATTAATTTTATTATTATTCAACTTTGAATAAACTGACATCATTTGAAACAGCAACCAGTGGCGGATCCAGACAGCGTTGACAGGGGGCAAAATTTGAAATTGGACTGGAGTGGCCAAAAACTACCAAATTTTGGCCGGTGTGGCCAAAAATAAGCTGGCGACATTTTCTGCTGCTTATCGCGCAATTTTAAGATGGTTTTCAATGAATAAAATACTGTATTATACTCAAATACTCAACCACCGATCTAATTCGTTAAATAAAATGAATGTTTACCATCAATTCAACTTTCCAAGTTTATAATTAAAGCAAAAGGCGTTTGTAAACAGTTTCAAAGGTGTGTCTACGCGAGCATGGTTCATGTGGAAGTGCATCGTTTAATTATATCCGTGCCGTGTGCACTGATGCGTGCAGTCTGAAACACGGAAAGACCATTGCTGTATTGATTGTCGGAGCCTGATGTGTGTGGTGTGTGTGTGTATGTGTGTGTGTGTGTGGTGTGAGTGAGTTTGGTTGGTGTGTAAATGTGTGTGTGCTTGTGTGTGAATGTGTGACTGTGTATGTATGTGTGTATGTGTGTGTGTGTGTGTGTGTGTGTGTGTGGTGTGTGAGTGAGTTTGGTTGGTG
>NW_008705138.1:5343-7592 GCF_000326865.2 Helobdella robusta | reverse complement strand
CGCAGACAAACAGCCAGCACACAGACAAACAGCCAGCACACAGACAAACAGGCAGACAGCCAGCCAGACAGACCGACAGCCAGACAGACAGAGCTTCATAGGACCGACTAGAGAACAGAAGAACAGTAAAAGTGCGGCGGTAGTGCATTAGAATGGCTGCCGTGTAATCACCAATAACAATAAAATTTGATGGCAGATTTGGATGGATTAGTTGCTTTCAAGCTCGGCCTAATGTGGCTAAACTGTTTATACATTGCTCTTTAAGATTCCTCCTGCGTTTTCGCTGTATTCTTGCGTGATTGTGCGTGTGTACGTGTGTGTATGTTTTTGTGTGTGTACTTGTGTATATGTGTGTATACGAGTGTGTATGTGTGTGTGTACGTGTGTATATGTGTGTACGTGTGTACGTGAGTGTGTGTGTGTACGTGTGAGAGAAAGAGAGTGTGTGAGTCGGAGAGATAAATTGTGTGAGCGTGGGAGAGAGAAAAGTGAAAACGTCTCAGAGAATTACTAAAGATAAAATTGTGAAAAAATGTATAATTATAAAAGATGATAAATTGATTCAAATATTAGCAGTAATAATAATAATAATAATTATAACAATAATAATAATTATTATTGTTGTTGTTGTTATTTTGTAATGAAGTTATTCATATAGAACACAACACTTAAACTCGGAGTATTGTTCTAACTTGACATTTATATAATTTTTTACGACAATGCCAAGAGATAATTTATAAATTATTTGATATTTTTAATCATTATGCTTGTTTTTAAAATAAACACAAGATAATGAAAAACAAACAAACAAAGATTTAAATATTATCATTGTTTGAAATAAACACAAGACAATGAGTCGTTTTAAAAACAAACAAACAAACAGACGAACAGACAGACAAGCAAACAAAACAACGAACTAACGAACTAACAAACAAACAAAAAAACTCCCTAACCAATCACTATTATCCAAAATCAGCACCTGTGCAAGACAGACTACGTAATAAATAAAGACAATCCGATTCGAAACAACAGCGACGGGCATTAGCCTCCTTCTATTTCATTTTCCAGACTGACGTCAATCCAATTTTTAAAATTCTGTAGCTCCGTAGAAATGCACATTAACTGATATTTAACACCATCTTCAAACAAGGCAGGACAGGCAAATAAAAACTGACCTCAGGTGACCATATGAATCTGCGGGTCAGCAGGGCACGAACTGCTCTAGTAAATGAAAACCAACGTATTCACAATAACATTAACAACAACATCAACTACAATAATGTCAATAACAACAACCTTGACAATAGCATCAACAACAACATTAACAATAGTGTTAACAACAACATCACTAACAACGTCAACAATGACACTAACAAACGCAAAAGCAACAACAACTACCGCAACAACAACAGCAACAACACCAACTACAACATCATAGAAAAAACAAGAAAGAATGGAAAAAGCGGCCACAAAATACATGAGGAACTTATCCTTCGTAATTAACCCGTCAACAGGTTTTCTGTTAAGCGGTCATTAACTTGGCTTGTAGTTGCTGCTGCTGTTGCTTTGTTGTTGTTGTTGTTGCTTGATTGCTGTTGTTTGTTATTGTTGTTTGTTTCTGTTGTTGTTGGCGTTGCTGTTGTTTTTGTTGTTGTTGTTGTTGTTGCTGTTGTTTGTTTGTTTTTATTGATGTTGTCGTTGTTGTTGTTTTTGTTGTTGTTGTTGTTAATGTTGTTGTTTGTGATGATATTTATGACGATAACGACAGCGACAACAACTGATCTAGACCAATTTGATGTTTGAGATAAATAATATGACCGAAAAGATCAAAAGCTGTCGAAATACTTAAATATTAATTTTTTTCCTTAAAATACAACCTTGTGTACACTTTTCTATTTCTCTCACGTAGAAGATGAACTGTTTTTTAATGTGTAAAACGTAACGAAACAACAAAAATAACAACAAAATGGTGAAGTTTCAATTGATGAAATGTTTTAAATGGCGAAAATTCTATAAATTAGTGAAAAAATTTGACGCAAATCTCTGTTCCGATTCGGATGATGATTATGATGATGACGATGATGATGATGATGATGATGATGACGATGTTAATTTCAACAACATTCAACAGCATCAACAAAATCAAAAACATTTAACAATGTCAACAACATCAACAACATTCAACAACATTCAACAACATCAACAACATCAAAAACATCAACAACATCAACAACATCAATAACATCAAC
>NW_008705138.1:796-2617 GCF_000326865.2 Helobdella robusta | reverse complement strand
GCTATTGTTGTTGTTGTTGTTGTTGTTGATGTTGTTGTTGCGTTTAGAATAAATTTTATTTTCAGGTACGTCATTCCGTTCTTCTGTTTTGTTGCTACTACGAATATCTTTTTTTGTTTTATTATTATTATAATTATTATTATTCCTATTTTTTTCCTTATTATTATTATTTCTGTTTTTGTTATAATTTTTCTTATTGTTTTTATGAACGTTTGTGTTGTTTTTATGGGGACTATTGTCATCTCGTGAACCACCAGAGGTGTCATTATCTCTGACGTAATCGTTCCTCTGCTTCCCTCTCACCCACCCATCATCATCATCATCATCATCATCATCATCGATGACGTCATCATCTACAACAGCAGCAGTAGTAGCAGCAGCAGTAGTAACCATAGTAGCGGCAAAAACATTATTGTTATCATCATTATTAAAACCGCCATCCACATCATTCTCTTCCATCGGATCATATACATCGTCGTCGTCATCAACGCCATCATCATCATTATCATCATCGTCGTCGTCATCATTATCATCATCGTCCTCTCCCCCTCTCTTGCTCCGACCTCCCCCATCAAATCCACCCACCACTGCATATCTGACCCCCTTGAAAACTTCCACCAACTGATAACCCCACGATGACGTCATCACCACCCTCACCTGCCCCCGGTACGAGCCCGATGACGTCACGACTGTATGGGGACTTAGGTGGGTGTCGGAGAAGAGGGTTGATTGGTGTTGTTTTCGCTGAAATGTTGGGAAGAAAGAGGATGAAGAAGAGGAAGATGGTGGTGGTGGTGGATGATCTGTTGCAAGTGATTTGATGAATTTGTATTAATTACCAACAAACTCAAAACTGAAAAAATTTGAAAAATGGCAAAAAAAATTATGTCAAATTTGAAGAATTTTGACAAAAAAATTAAATAAAAATGATATTGTTGGTATGGCAATAATGCCAAAACAAGTTTTACCCCATGGAGTATAGAACAATTTTTTTTCTTTCCTGATCAACTTACATCAATTTCAACCAGAGTGATTAACTAAATCATATAACTGACTAAAATTCTCTCTCCCTCTCTCTCTTTCTTTCTCTCTTTCCTTCTCTCTGTCCCTATCTTTCACTTTATTTTTGCTATTTATCTCTTCCTATTTCTTCCTTTCTTCCTCTCTTTTTTTATTTTTTTCATTCCTATGGATATGTATTATTAATATTATTATTATTATTATTATTATTATTAGTAGTAGTAGTAGTAGTAGTAGTAGTAGTATTTTTATTATCATTATGTGAGTGTGTGTGTGTGCGCGCGCGCGTGTGTGTGTGTGGTGTGTGTGTGTGAACTTGATTATTTTACATTTTGAATTTCAGTTAATCAGCAGGAGTGATAGAGCGGACTAGCAGAGCAACATCCGATCGAGTCTTATGAAAATCATGTTACAATGAGAGTGGGTGAGTGACACACATCAATGCGATTGCTTCTTCAGCGTCCAAATAAATATTACTTCACGTTTTTGTGCCACGGGGATTAATTTTTTGTTGTCTCGTGTCATTGGCATTTTGTATTTTCGGTAATATTTGTTCATTGTATTATCAGGCTTTGGTTTAACTTTATTTCACAAAACCCCTTTGTGTTTTTCTTTCCCAGAGGTTTTAACAACAAAGACGTCTTTTTAAACAAACGTGAATCCATGCATTGGAAAGCATAGTCAGGCGCCTTAACCATTAGACCACTAAAAATCTGTATCTTCGTGAACAAATATTACAATAAACAAGGGTTTTGCAGGGTGGGACCTCGAGGTCGTGTCCCTCTCCTGCAGAAAAAATTC
>NW_008705138.1:0-746 GCF_000326865.2 Helobdella robusta | reverse complement strand
GAACCATCGTACTAACAACTAACACCTGTTTTGCTAACATAGTTGAGTTCGTTAATTTACTAACAACTAACATCTAACATGCCTCTCATAGATCATTTGGGGAAAATTTTTATTATTTGCTGAAAAACTTTTGTACGAACATAGAACATTTATGTTTAGGTGGCCATACTAGATGAATTTTTTAAAAATTCTATTATGGTCATCCTGCTTTCTTTTAATTTTTAATTTTGAGAAGCAAATAAAATTTCGTTTCGTTTCGTTTCGTATGTATGTATGTGTGTATGCATGTATGTATGTATGTATGTATGTATGTATGTATGTATGCATGTATGTATTATCATGTAAAATACCAGCCACATAATAGTATGTATGTATGTTTATGTGTGTGTATGTATGTGTGTATGTATGTATGTATGTATGTGTGTTTGTGTGTGTGTGTATGTATGTGTGTATGTATGTATATATGTATGTGTGTATGTATGTGTGTATGTATGTGAGTGCGTGTAACGTACATATGCGCCGACTTGTTAAAAATTTGGGCGGTGAAGATGTACTTTTTAGATATTTTATTGCCAAAAACCATCCACTAAACTTATTTTTCCAATTACATTCTTTCCAAATTGAATAAATCAACCCATAATTTACAGAAGAACTCTCTCCAAAACTTTCAACACAAGCATCTCCCTTATCATATTATTATTATGTGAACATTTATTTATAAGCGATTTTTAAAAATTACCAAGTTT
>NW_008705137.1:0-1028 GCF_000326865.2 Helobdella robusta | reverse complement strand
CATTATAAGGCCATCAAAAATTTCTGTAAAATCATCATCACCATTACCATCATCATCATCATCATCACCATCACCATCTTCATCGTCACCATCACCATCTTCATCGTCACCATCACCATCATCATCGTCACCATCACCATCTTCATCATCATCATCACCGACTTGCACTTTCTAGCCATCTTCAGCAGAACTTTCGAGCACTCGTTGTTGTTATTACAGGCTCCCAAGTTCACGCGCTCCAGTTTCTGGCATGAACTAATTGCATAATTTACATAAATTACGTGATCTAATTACCCGAATGACCTAATTAGAGACCTCATAATTTGAACCAAAGACTCCGTATCGACCAATGTCCTGTAGAGGTCAAGGACACGCAGGGAGGTCAGTGACTTGAGAAATGCAAATGAGGCAGCGGAAGCCCCGGTACAGGATTGTAGGTGCAACTCTGTCGCGATTGGCCGGTGTAAATATTTGATGAAGCGTGATTGGCTGATGTAAATGTGTGAGTGAATGTGATTGGTGGAGTAAATATTAACTAAATCTAAACCGGACACTCGAGTAAAAATAAAGACGACAGCTAAAAATACCTTCTAGGTTCAGGCAGGCCTTTGAAATGATCTTCAATATACGCCCTTTAACAAGCTTGCAGCAGTTGAGTTCCAGACAGACCAGGTTATTTCCACACACTCCAAGAAAACTGCATATCATTATCATTGTCAATCGCCATCATCACCAACATCATCGTCATCATCATAACCATAATCATCACCGCCATCATAAAACTGCATATCATTATCAAGACTATGTCAATCACCATCATCATCATCATCATCATCATAACCATAATCATCACCACCATCATAAAACTGCATATCATTATCAAGACTATGTCAATCACCATCATCATCATCATCATCATCATAACCATAATCATCACCACCATCATAAAACTGCATATCATTATCAAGACTATGTCAATCACCATAACTATAATCATCACCACCATCATAAAACTGCATATCATATCA
>NW_008705136.1:0-1028 GCF_000326865.2 Helobdella robusta | reverse complement strand
GTGGAGGATGTACTGTGGTCGTGAAGCCACGATGGACGCTTTTGCGGCGTCATCGTTTGTCAGGCATTCGTCTGATGTGGAGAAACATCGATCTGGTGATGATAATGACAATGATGATGATGGTGATGACGATGATCATCATGATGGAGATGATGACGATGATGACTATGATGATGACGATGATCATCATGATGATGACGACGACGACGATGATGATTATCATGATGATGACGATGATCATCATGATAATGACGACGACGATGATGATGATTATCATGATGATGATGATGACGATGATGATGATTATCATGATGATGATGATGACAACGATGATGAGTATGATGGTAAAAATTTAATGTTGTAGCCAGAATGTTGTTAATAGGAGCGCTAAGCGTCCGATGAAACCCGGCAAAATCGTCTCGTAAATTTAATTAATGTCCACAATATGCTTCTTTCCACTAGCATTACGCCCATCATCATCGTCATCGTCGTCGTCATCATCATCATCGTCGTCATCATTACCATTACCTACATCTTTTTTTCTTAATGAAGTAGAGAAGGAAGGCGGTGCTGATGACGATGATGATGATTACGACGACCAATCCCATCACTGCGCCCATCAACTGCTCCCTTCTTCTCACGTGATCTGTGACGTCACGAAGGTGATGATGGTGATGATGATGACGACGATGATGATTGAGTTATGACGATGATGGTGATGATTGAGTTATGACGATGGTGATGACAACAATTATAATAATAACAATTGAGTCATAGTGATGATGTATTCCATTTCAATGAACCAATTTGTAAAAATCAAATAAATGAATAACAATTTGATAATGATAACGAAGATGATCGTGACCTTGACCTTGACCTTGACCTTTACCCGCCCCACGTGCAAACCAAAATTAGTCAACCTCTTTCAAATAACCTCATCTCAAAACTTCCACCTAAATTGTCACCATTCATAGTAAAACATTGAGAAAAAAAAGTTAAATATCTTACGACACATAGAAAAAAAAGCG
>NW_008705135.1:0-1028 GCF_000326865.2 Helobdella robusta | reverse complement strand
TTTGCTTCGATTTTCTCTTTTTTTTGTTTTTTATCTTTTGCTTGGTCTTTTTCTTCTTTTGCATCGCCTTTGTCTTTGTCTTCTTTGTCTTCTTTTTTCTTTTTCTTTTTTTTCTTCTTTTTCTTCTTCTTTTTCTTCTTCTTTTTCTTCTTTTTCTTTTTTTTCTTTTTTTTCTTTTTCTTCTTCTTCTTCTTTTTCTTCTTCTTTTTTTTCTTTTTTTTCTTTTTTTTCTTCTTTTTTTTCTTCTTTTTCTTCTTTTTTTTCTTCTTCTTTTTACGGCGATTGTTGGAAATATTCGGATTAGAAATGTTTTTATCTGTGCGGCAAGTATTGATAAATAACTTTTCCAGTACATTGCTGTCGTTACGTTCATTTGAATTTAGGTACGTCGTTTCTACATCAATGGCCCCTCTTAGAAATTGCAAGGTATTCCTGTGCAGATTGTGTTTATATGTACTCTTGTTGAGATTACAATCACATATATCCTTGTTGGGAATGTTACCATAAGTTTTCTTATTAAGATTTCTACCATATGTTTTCATAGGTTCTTCAGATTTCCCAAAGTCTGATTCACACGCGTCGTACATCATAACCTTATGATCTATTTAAAACGTATAAACCATAATTTTCTTGTCACGGTATACAAACTTTTCGGAAACACCAATTAGATTCTATTGGGTACTGAAAACGTCGTAAGCGAGTTTAAATAACTTACCATTTGCTTGAATATCGCTAGAAAAAAATTTAAATAGAGAAGACTGAAAACAAACAATCACGTAATGCATAGTAATTTTATAGTCTACGTAGATTTATATTACAAATTAATTCAATTATTATATGACTACGAAAAAAAAAATAAAACAAAGTCATAAAAAAAAAAAATTAAAATTACGATCATATGGGAAAAAATTGAGCAGAATATTCTATGCACACTGCCAACGCCCATCGATACCATCTCTACTTAGGTACAAACGCACACAGATGACCAATATTTTAATATTAATCATATAAAATTATGAGGGATCCTC
>NW_008705133.1:0-1029 GCF_000326865.2 Helobdella robusta | reverse complement strand
AACGCTGGCTTCGTGAAGATCACAATACTAAAGTAAATTAAAACGTCAATAATATGTTTAGAACGAAAGAATGGATGATTGATTGATTGATTGATTGATTGATTGATCGAATGAATGAATGAATGAATGAATGAATGAATGAATGAATGAATGAACGAACGAACGAATGAACGAACGAACGAACGAATGAATGAATGAATGAATAAATGAATGAATGAATGAATAAATGAATAAATAAATGATTGCCTGATTAACTAAACGCCTGAATGAATGAATGAAATGATGGAATGACAGAACGATAAAACTATTGGCTACAGATTTTATTGTTTGGATTGATGGCTCGATGTATGTTAGCTGTCAGAAAAAATTGAGGAATTTGAAAAAATGTGAAACAACAACAACAACACAACAACTATTACAACACAACAACAACACAACAACAACTACAGCGACAATAGGGACATCACTTCTCGTCAATCGAAGCTTGCACTTAACAGATAGTAATGTTTATATCACAACAACAATTTCTGTCAATTACTACTGCTGTTGTTGTTGCTGTTGTTGATGTTTTTGCGGACGTAGTTGTTGTTGTTGTTGTTATTTACTTACAATATAAATTTGATTGAATAAAATATATCAAACAACAACTATAACAAGACAACAATAACAAAGAACAACCGTAAACCAAAGAACTATAGAATTTTCCAATAAACAACATCAAAAGCAGTGTCTGTATACACTAAGCACATGCACTTATCTGTGTTTCCTTGTATGAATGTATGTATGTATGTATGTATGTATGTATGTATGTATGTATGTATGTATGTATGTATGTATGTATGTATGTATGTATGTATGTATGTATGTATGTATGTATGTATGTATGTATGTATGTATGTATGTATGTATGTATGTATGTATGTATGTATGTATGTATGTATGTATGTATGAATGTATGTATGTATGTATGTATGTATGTATGTATGTATGTATGTATGTATGTATGTATGTATGTATGTATGTATGTAT
>NW_008705132.1:3710-7867 GCF_000326865.2 Helobdella robusta | reverse complement strand
TTTGTAGTAAGTTCCAAATCCTGACTTTTTAATTATTAAAACAATTAAATTTAACAAATATTTAGGGAAAAACTTTAGTATACCAAATACCTTGTACTCATTCCAACTTAGGTTGAAACTCTGCGAGCCATCAATCCTCTGCTGAATGACAATCCATCCATTGACAGACGTGACAGGAGTTGAGTTGGCAAACGTTGGAATGTCCAACAGGATTGTTTCATTGGCAGCGCTGTAGGCGGGTGTATGATAGAACTACAATCATTGCGCATTAGAGATAATAATTCGGATAATTTTTGATATACTTAGTTCATCTTTTTACTGAATATATTCACCATGATTTAATTCCTTATTTTGTAATAAAAGTATTGTAACAATAACCTTAAGGATCAAGACAGATGGACAACTGCCTGTCAGCAGTGAAACACATGTAGAGAGCACAAGGATTGTTGATGCCAGGTAGTGAGTTGGAACAAGAGTAGAACAATCCACCGTTGAAGGTGAATGGGAAGTTGCAGGATTTGCTCAGGGTCAAATTTAAACTATTGGCTAAATTCGATAAAATCATCTTAATGAAAAATGTCTAAAATTTCATTTATTAATATATAAGTTTTATAATTTGATGAAAAAATTATAACAAAGATACACAAAAAGTCTGGATTTTTATCTGCGTGCGAAAAAATAGAAAATTATAGTTTTAAATTTATATTGTTAAAAATAACCTGCATACTAACCCAACGAATCCATAACTGCTATATCCTACGTATTGATGAAAGATTATTTAAACGAATAAAGTTTAAAACTATATCTCATTTAAAAAATTTGTGTAAAAAATTATTTTTAAAATATGTAGACGATGATTCGACAAACCTCGTAAGCACGACAATGAGTATCGTTCAGAACAATCTTGAAATGAACATCATAAGTGAAGTGAAACAGTTGGCAACTCTCCTATCATTCCATACTTCTTATCAACTGCTGAAGCCAATGATTCGATCAAAAACATGGTTAACAAACAAAATTTCTTTTGGTCACATTTCAGCTGTTTCTTACCACAAACTTTAAATATCTGAAATTGTATTCAATATTTTATTCTCCAGTGTTAAATACTTTTGCAAATCGTAATTGAAATTCAAAAAACAAACATTTTTACAACTCTGAAAAATTCCAATTACGCCACATAATATCAAGTGATTAAAGACAACTATTCTTAGCAAGTTTGATACATTAATAAAAAGGCTGAATGATGAACTTATAAAATTGGAAATAATGAACTAACTTGGTATTGGCACGGTCGAATCATCCTGTTGTAAAATGTATTCAATCGATTGATATGGGGTAAATCTTTTTTCTTTCAATTGAAAATCACGCCACTTAAAATGATTTTTTTTTCAAAATCAAAATTCCAACCAAAATTGAAAGTTACACGTGAAATTATTTGAAATAGAAAATACTTAATCTTAAATAGTGGATGCACACGTCATTAAAGATTTTTTCACCTCGTGTATGTTTTGTTTTTCTTTGTTTTGTATCTAGATTTGTCGTTCGTTTTATTTGTATGTTTGTTTGAAACTCGTTCGCATGTGGCACTCAGCAAATGCACGGCGATGAGTGATTGATGCGACAATAACGCGATAAAGTAACGAGATATGCTAATCTGTTTTGCAATCTGACTACTTCTTGAAAAAACTAAGTAAATGGTAGTTTTAAAATTTGAAAAAGTTATTAGAAATACTAATTTGACTACCTTCAAATCTGGGTAATTAGTTAGTATAAACTTTTTACTTGCATAAAATTGCTTCGTTAGTAGTTATTGTAATCTGATTGCTTAGAAATGTAAATTGTTACCAAAATCTACTCAGATTACTGTTTAAAATTAGTAGTTTTAGTTACAGGATAAAGTATTTCAATTAGTAATTAACATAGTTTACTATTTTTGGAAGTTACAAATTGAAGATTATCCATTTTGTATCTATGGATTCTTCATATGATTGATTGTACACTGAGAAAATCTTATTCCTACCGAACGCATACTATCATCTATTATTTATTTTATTATGTTTCAACTTTGTAAAAAGTGTTCACTTTACATAGATAATAATACATTTAATTGATCGTAACAACGATTCATTTGTCATAGCATTAATACCAACAGATATGACAATATTCATGATGTTTTTAAACATTGTTTAGTTTAGTAATAATTAAAATGAAATAGGTTACAGTGCAATAAATGCAGAGAGATGTTTGTTAAATCTTAAAATTATTTAATTTCAGTCGCGAGCGTTTGTTGAAACATGTCCTAAATATCAACATTGTTAAAAAAATAATGCTCAATAGTATGCATTTAATTTTGTTTCTGAACTTCAAATGAAAAATTATCTTCAAACATGGTTGGAAATAATTTTACCCTATTAGGCCGATTTAATTTTTACATGGATGAAAAAGTTTGATTTAAAGACCTAATAAATTTAATTTTTTTATCAAATTTACCCAATGTTGCAAGCAAATTGTTGACAAGTGATTTGTTTTCAGGTCAAATATTAAAGTCAAAACTACACTGAAAACTTATTTTCAAACGATAACACGAAATGTATCTTCATGTTCTTTCAGTTGCAACATTGGCAATATTATTTTTACTCCTGTTACTTTAGCTAGTTATAAATATCTACATCATAGTCTTCTTTGATTTCCTGCTTTTTTGCGATCAGCTGTTGTGAACATCATCACTTCATAATATCCTTTCATCATCTCGCCATCTTCCTTCCCTCCATCATTATTTCTTCTTTATCATCGTCATCATCATCATCATCACCATACCATCATCGTCATCATCATCATATCTAAATCACCATCATTCACCATCACCATTAGGCCATGTTTGCTAGCTTCATTCCAGAGATAATGGACATTCTGGGAACGAGAAGCAAATATGGAGGGGCCTACAAAACTGAAGGTGGAAAAAAGTCAGTGAACTTTTTTTTTCTTTATATAGGTCAGTTTGAGGTCATTGAGAGGTCATTAAGATATCATTGAGAGGTATGTGACCATTTGAAGATTATTTCAAATATATATGTAATAATAATAGAGATGTATGATTTTATTAAAGAGTTCAAAAACAAACAATTTCAAGATAATCCAGATCTAGAATTAAAAAAATTGAAAATACTCTCTTTCTCTCTCTCTCTCTCTCTCTCTACTATTTATTTACTTTTGATATTGAAATTAAGACCAGCCACGATAAGAAAGATAATTTGAAGTATAAATGGAAAAATAATTTGAAACATGATCGACGATCGTTAGTCTGATCCAGCGGGTCGTCTACTGGATATCGGTTTATCACCTAAATTCGTCATCGTCATCGTCATCTTTATTATTATCTGCGTCACTATCTACAGTTTTCGTCATATCATCATTATCACAATCATAATCATTATCGTAATCATCGTCATCCGAATCGTCATCATGAGTTTTGATCACCTCATTGTCACTCATCACTGTTATCATCATACCCGACGCCACCAACGGCAGAAACAACTTACATAAGAATCCTCGCCACTATAATGTTTCAGTTGGAGGCATTGATTTTCATTCGCATTCATTTGTTTGTTTTTAAACCGAGTTTGTTCGTTCGTTCGTTTGTTTTTCATTTGTTTGCTTGTTCGTTTGTTTGTTTACTTGTTGGTTTGTCTCATTCTGTAATTATATATTTATGTGTGTGTATGCGTGCGTGTGCGCGCGTGTGAAAAAAAATTACTTTGGTATGTAGAAAGAATGCAATGCTTTTCGATGTAGTTTACATAGCAATGATATAAATGTTTAACAATATTGTTAGTTTGTGATATAAGTTACCCGCGTAAGATGTAACCCATTTCTGTATCTTTTTTCTGCGCCGTGGTTTTATTTATTTTACTTTCGCTTCTGGAGATTTTTCCTCATTCATTTATGATGAGCTAAATATTTTCTGGTTTGGAATAACAATTTGTTTCTTTAATGATTCTTTATCGCCTATTTTCTACGGCCTAATTTGTAATAAAATTGTCAAAATTTTTCAAATTCTAAAACCATTCCATCACAACTCTCTAATCGTTTTCTTTGAAGATATGTACAAATTTAAATATTTATTTCATCAAATCAAAAAATTTATAAAACAAAATTTA
>NW_008705132.1:1402-2251 GCF_000326865.2 Helobdella robusta | reverse complement strand
CCGCGTTTCTTTTGATCTATTAACCATTCGTTTAAATCTAGGACTTCACTTCCAATCTGTAGTTTTTTGTATGTATATTTTTGTATGGTTATTTCTCAATTTAAATATAGATCTATATATCATTATATCATTTTCTACATCTACTAATCAATATTATTTACATATCAAGTCGCTATAAAATTTGTTGCTTCATCACTGTTTCTTTATCATAAAACATGCTAGCTTATGGATTCATTTTTTTCATTTCACTGTAAATCTCGTATAAATCTCGTTTAAAATCTTTTCAGTTCAAGTTTTTTCTTTATTTTCATCATTTTAACAAATCTATTCTAGTGCTTTTTGTACACTTTACCACAACGAACTCCGTTGAGAGCTTATTAGCCAAAGCAGCTTCTAACAACCAACCGTTAGAATATGCACCTTAGAAATCCACAGAACAACTTAAATCGCACACCATTTAGACATTCATTCATTAAATTTCTCAATATTTACCATAAGAGCCAACTCACTTATTGCCATTTATTCTTAACAATAAGTGTTCTAATTTTAACTACATCCCGTAGACACATTGTACTGTGTGGCCACATAACGTATGAGTCGGTCACGAACTTCATGTCGGACTTTCTGCACAAAGATAGGGAGGACATGGGCGTCGTTCTTGTTATAATGAACAGGTTACTCTGTAGTTCATACCTTTGAGATGGAATAATTTTAAAAAAATTTCTTCTCCCAAAAACGTGAAATCGATTCATTATGTTTCTATTGCCGTTTATAATTAAAAATTCAGTTATTTATTATGTCATAAAATTATTCAAATGATTTTTCAACTTGTTCAACCTCTTTATTTGT
>NW_008705132.1:0-1352 GCF_000326865.2 Helobdella robusta | reverse complement strand
GACAGTCGTTATAAATATTAGATACGAATATTCTCACATTTGAAATTTTCATCATCTTCAGTGAAAAAATGTTAAAATTAGTTAAAAAAAGAGGCTTTGTTTAGTTGGGTTTTTCCATNTTAGGCGTACCTGCTAAATATTCCCAGCTGGAATTGGAAGAGAGGAGATGACTGCGTCTGTCTGGCGGAACTGAAGTTAGGTTTCTTAGCTCAGAGCTGCTTGGCTCCTGGTTTTTCAACGTTGATGGCTAATCTCTTTAGTATGAGATCCTATAAGACGGTGAGTTGTTGTCTATGGGCTGATTAGTTAGTCGATTTGTTTAGTCTGAGTTAGATGTACATAGATTCTTACATCTTATTTTATAATACAATATGGGTAAAATTGAGTTATAATTTGCAAAATACTGTTACTGCTTGAAAAATAATTTTGGTTTTCTAAATTCATTCGTTCTAATTCGTTCTGTATATGTTTGATGTGATCGCCTCTAGGCACTCTCACTCATATCATTACATCTCCGTCGTCACATCATACCATCGTGGAAATGTTGTTTTTTAAAATTACCTCCCAAAGTTAAGTCCTGATATGCCACAGTGGCTGAATGATTACTTACGAGGCACCGGCATGGAGATGTACACGGAACTTCTCTCCAACTCATTTGCAGGACTCACTTTTCCAGAAGCTGCTGAGTTGGTAGCTTCGGTGGCCCTGGCGGATTAATTTTTTTTTATTGGTGAATGGTTTCTGAAAAGTGTGCGCTAATAAAATTAGTTTAGAAATTATTATAAAGAGTAAGTTTTAATGAAATTAGTGAAAAAACATACTTCAAATATTAATCTGCTTGATTGAATTGAAAAGTTGATTACAATGTTAATACGTTAATGAACTTTATCCTTGAAAAAGTTCTAAAAGTTAACTTTATTTTGTTCAATAAAAACAGAGCGTTTGAAAGTTTTCACTGCTTTTTTTATAAGAAAGAGACTCATACCTTAAACTGCTTGCTTGCTGACAACGCTGAAATAAAACTCGTAAATGGATAAGCAAATTTAACTTTGTGTGTGTATGAGTGTTTGTATTTTTGTTGGAAGTGTATTCATTCTCTACCTACCGACCTACACGAGAAAGTTGACCATCAAGTTTCAACTGACAGGTTGTGTTTCTTGAAGTTGAAGCTGCTGCTGATCGCCATCGAAGCTAGGCAGGAAGGCGCCGACGAGAGTTACATCCTCATCAACCCTAGGTACGACGTCAAACTCGAATCCAACATCAGGGGTTTCTTCATTGCAGAGTCTGCTGATGAAGTTAAGAGGTGATTAGGTGTGGTGAGTGGAATGATGAGAAGAAGAAGAAGATGC
>NW_008705131.1:0-1029 GCF_000326865.2 Helobdella robusta | reverse complement strand
AGATTGCGGTGGTATGGACATGTGTTGAGAAGGGATGAAAGGGTCGGGATTAGGCGAGCATTGGAGTTCGAGGTTGAAGGAGTGGTAGGAAGGGGTCGTCCGCGATTGGGATGGAGAGAGCAGGTGGAGAAGGACAGGGTGAAAGCGGGGTTGCGTGATACTGAGGCGAGTGACAGATGTGGATGGAGTCGAGGGGTATTTCGGTTTCATCATAGGTAGCCAAGCGGCAACCCCCGATCTCGGGGAAAATGCCGTCTAAACGTGTGTTTGTTTTTTTGTTTGTATTGTATATAGTCTGCATTTTTCACATGCAAAACATATTGAAGTTAACACGCATTACACATACTAAAATTGACCCATGGAGAATGTTTGCCTCAAACACCTAGGAGAGGGAGAGATTGACGACCCTGCTTTATTTAATTGTGAAACTTAATACTTAACTCATGTTATTTGATTTCGATTTGAACTTGTGGACGTTTAACTTACGTAATCTTCCTTTGAAATTGTGTAAAAAGTCCTTGTGAGAATATGAAGTTATTATAAAGGGAGTTATACAAATTTCCAAAAAATAATAATAATAATAAAAATAATATTACCCCATAAAACAATTGAACCATCATGTGAACCAGAAACTAAACAGTTTTCTGTTTGGTCCAAACAATGGATGTAGTCAGTGTGATATTCATACATACCCTGCCAAATAAACGTAATTAATTTGAACAATTATTCATACATACCATGTCAAACAAACGTATTAATTTTAATTTTAACAAGTAAATTTTTCAGTCAGCTCTAAATGAAAAAACAAAAAGTAATCAAACCAAATTTTTTCCAACGATTCCATCCCAAATATGAATTTTATTATCTCCACAACCAGCGTATATTTTCAACTCATCAAAACTCTGTATGATAAAACATTCAAATTTTATATAAAAATTTCCATAAATTTTGTAATTTTTATAATGAAAAATACACTTTAAGAAATCATGTCACATTTTTTGTTTAATTTTGGTTAATTATTTTTACGAA
>NW_008705129.1:0-1030 GCF_000326865.2 Helobdella robusta | reverse complement strand
GTTATAATTATAGCTATAGCACTGATAATCACTTATTACATATGACCTTATTAATATTCATGAAGATAATTCCANCCAATCAGAACACTCATACCTCGGAGTTAAGAGAATTAGATCCGCCAATCAGAGCTCGAGTGTTGAGGATCATTCCGATCGTCAGCCAATCACATTCGTCCGTTTGCCTAAGGGTTGAATTATACGGATGCGATATTGAAGGTTTGAAGCTTTTATTATCGCCGTCATCATCATCATCGTCGTCGTCATCATCATCATAATCATCAGGACCAGTAATAAAGTACAAAATACCTCAACCCACCCCGCCTTTCATCGACCAATCAGAGAGGAGCAGCAAATCAGCTGACAGTAACACTTCCGGTTGCATCGTTTCCGGTTGCAGTAGCACTTCCGGTTTTGGTTGCAACAACAGCAACAGCAAAAACAACGGGCAACTCTTGATTGATGGCCAAATCGGACAGAGCGACTACTTCCGGCCGAATCAGGGATGGGTAGGTTGGAGAAGAAAAAGGAAAATAAGGAAGAAGATAATAAACAAAGATGATAACATCAATAGTAGTAGCAGTAGTAGTGATGATGATGATGTATATAGTAATGATAATGATGATGATGGTAACAGCAACGTAGATGATAATATAATTTTTGCCAGTAAAAATTTAATCATAAGCCATCGCCAACATGGCAAACATTACGATGAGAATGATGATGATGATGATTACGATGATGACAACAATAACAACAATAACAACAACAACAACAATGATAATTATAAAAACAATAATAATAATAACAATAATAATAATGACGACGGGGTAGTAGTAATGATGTTTGAAATGGATGAACAGAGATTGATTGAAGAAATATCCATCCATTGCAATAACATGTTTACTATGGGAGTTAAGTTGTTTAAGCAGGTTGGTCAAATGAATGAATGAACGAACGAATGAATGAACAAACAAATGAATAAATGAATGGATAGATGTATGAACAAATTTATGGATCATTCAATATTGCA
>NW_008705127.1:0-1031 GCF_000326865.2 Helobdella robusta | reverse complement strand
CACACACCACATACACACACACACATATATATATATTTAAAACTTAAAAGATATTGGTCTGAAATTTTTTACATTCAAATCATGTTTTGTTACGTTGATTGGTGTTCCTGAAGAATTTGACTGACTCCAAAATAACATCAACAACATCGTCATCATCTTCATCATCATCGTCATCAAAATCATCATCATCATCATCAAAAACATCCTCATCATCATCAAAAACATCCTCATCAAAATCATCATCATCATCATCAAAAACATCCTCATCATCATCAAAAACATCCTCATCAAAAACATCATCATCATCATCAAAAACATCATCATCATCATCAAAAACATCCTCATCATCATCAAAAACATCATCATCATCATCATCAAAAACATCATCATCATCATCAAAAACATCCTCATCATCATCAAAAACATCCTCATCATCATCAAAAACATCATCATCATCATCATCAAAAACATCATCATCATCATCAAAAACATCATCATCATCATCAAAAACATCATCATCATCAACATCAATGAGACATGTCTAATGCTTTGTTCATTGGTCTCCACACGTCCCCCTACTCCTCCTCTTCATCATTATCGCCCCTATCATCATCATTATCATCATCGTCGTCGTCGTCGTCGTCACCTTCCTTCCTTCCTTCTTCTTACTCTTCCACTGCAACATCCTACTTTCCTTATTACGGTCAGTTGTGGTGATGCTGATGATGATGACGATGATGATGATGATGTCGATGATGATAACGTGATGATGATGATTACTTGAGAATGATGATGATGACGATGATGATGATTACGTGATGATGATGATGATGATGATGATGACGACGATAACGTGATGATGATGATTACTTGAGGATGATGATGATGACGATGATGATGATTCCGTGATGATGATCATGATGACGCCGATAACGTGATGCTGATGATTACTTGAGGATGATGATGATGATGATGATGATGGTACAAAAAAAAATCACGATGATGATAGTAATATAATGTAACGAGTGTAC
>NW_008705126.1:0-1032 GCF_000326865.2 Helobdella robusta | reverse complement strand
GTGTATATGTGTGTGTGTCTGTGTATGTGTGTGTGTCTGTGTGTATATGTGTATGTGTGTGTATCTGTGTGCGTCTGTACGTATGTGCATGTGAATCATCAATTTAAAGTAAATAAAATTAGATCATTAGAATCAGAAAGGTTGTTAACATAGGAATAAGGGTCATTGGCACTAAAGTAAACGCTCTATATATGAAAATAAATATTATATATATATATATATACATATATATAATATATATATAGCAGTTTATGAGAAATATATGAAAATATATAAAGCAAGGAAAATGAAAGCAGACGGGTAAGCAAGGTCGTGAACGAGTTGTGTTTGTGTGTATGTATGTTTGTATGTTATAAAATGCGTATATGTACATATGTTTGTATGTGTACATGTATTTGTGTTTGTATGTGTATATGTATGTTTGTTTGTATGTGTATATGTATGCTTGTTTGTAGGTATGTATATATGTGTACATGTATGTTCGGGTATATGTGTGTTTGTATGTATGTGTCTATGTATGTGTGTACATACGTATGTATGTATGTATATACGTATGTATCTAAAAATACTGAAAGTTGATAAATCTAATTTATACGTAATATTAGACAATAAAACTTATTTATCTAAATTAAATGACATATTGAAAGATGAAACTAAATCCTTAAATTGTCACCTCATAAAAAATATACGTATGTATGTATGTGTGTATGTAATGTGGTTTATGTTTGTCTGAAGTTGTTTTATGTGGTTGTTGCTGCTGCTGCTGCTGCTGATTCATTTTTATCCCATTTTTGTTTGGTTTCAAGTTCCTCATTGTGGTTTTTAGTTCGCACGCCTCGAGCCATTCGGTCACTGACGTCCTCAGAGTAGTTTCTTTCGTCACGGACTTCATTAATGCCGTTGCTTTCGAGAAGTTTTATTGCTATTGCTGCTTTTTGCTAGCATTAATATTGTAATTAATGTTGTTGTTGTGGTTGTTGTTGTTGTTGTTGTTGTTATCGTTGTGAGAATTATTTTAAGTTGTAATAAGTT
>NW_008705124.1:0-1031 GCF_000326865.2 Helobdella robusta | reverse complement strand
GAATGAATTTTTTCAAAAACAGGAAAAGCTTCAATTGACGTGAAGACTGTCCACATGTTGGGATCATCTACCAAGGAGAAAGTAATCATCATCATCATCTTAACTCTCATTATCATCATCATCGTCGTCATCGTCATCAGGATCTTAACTCTTATAATCGTCATCCTCATTATCACCAGGTCCAACCGGAAGTGGATAATCGCGGATTGAACGTGGCCGATAGTGATGATAATGATAGTACAAAATCTTATGGAAAGCCGCAGTATGGCAAACTTCAGTTTACATTGGATTATGAGTTCTCTAAGGGAGAGGTGATTGGCTGGTTGGGTGGTTTGCCCTATGATTGGTCGGCCGATTTGGTTTACGATTTGTTGGTTGATCATGATTGGCTGGCTGATTGGTCTGTAAGGTGATTGGTTAGCTGATTGAATTGATTGACTGATAGTCGATTGATTGACTACCAACCAACCAACCAATCAACCAATCAACCAACCAACCACCCAATCAACCATCCAACTATTCAACAAACCAACCATCCAAACAACCAACCAACCAATCAACTAATTAACCAATCAACCAACCAATCAACTAATTAACCAATCAACCAACCAATCAACCAACCAACCAATCAGCTAACGGTTGGAGTTTTACAGGCACAAGGCCTTCCTGGCATGGATATTTCTGGAACTTCTGATCCATATGTCAAGGTACTACTACTACTACTACTACTACTACTACTACTACTACTACTACTACTACTACTACTACTACTACTACTACTACTACTACTTTAGTATAGTATTTTTGTTGATGTTGCTGCTGATGTTGTTAGTATTTTTGTTGCTGTTGTTGTTGCTGTGAAACGAGACGATACTCATCATCATCGTCGTCTCTCTCATCCCACAATCGTCACAATCATCACAACTACCACCATCATCATCACCATAATCAACATAATCATCACAACCACCACCATAATCACAACCATCATCATCAACCATCATCATCATCACAACTACCACCATCACCAC
>NW_008705123.1:1956-7838 GCF_000326865.2 Helobdella robusta | reverse complement strand
TGTATGTGTCGTTACCTTTGTTACTACTACTACAACCACCACCATCACCACTACTACTACTACTATTACTACTACTATTAATAATAATAATAATAATAATAACCACAACAAAAATCGGACGACTAAAATTCACTTTCCTTGTTCTCTAATTTACATCTGTTTTAAAATTTCTACATTCCAAAACAACAACATCGGTGACGTCATCAACAACAACATTGGTGACGTCATCAACATACTCAACATCGGTTACGTCACCAACAACAACAACAACAGCAGCAACAACAACACATATTATAACATTAACAATAGTAACTACAACAGTTTCTACACTCAAGAACATCAACAACAACATCAACAACATACATACCCAACATCGGCAACAACAGCAACAACAACAACAACACATAATAACATTAACGATAGTAACAACAACAACAATGACAACAATTGCGTTAGCTCCAGCAACAATTACTTTTGGAAAAAAACCACAAACAACTTCTTTACAATAATATTACCGACAACCGTCAACAGAAACATCATTAACAAATGACGTCACAGTCAACAACAACAACAACAACATCAACAACAACATCAACAAAAACAACATCAACATCAACAATATCAACCGCTACATACCTTGGAGTAGTATGTTGTTGTCAAACACAAAGAGTTAGAGAGAGAGAAAGAGAGAGAGAGAAAGAGAGTTGGAGAATTGGAGAAAGAAAGTGAAAAATAGAGAGAAAAAAAGAAAGAGAAAGAAAGAGAGAAAGAGAGAGAGAAAGAGAGAAGTAAAAAAGAACGAATGAAATGTAGCTGTCAAACATGAAAAGTTAAAAAATAAATGAACAAAAAAGAAAAAAGAAGAAAGAATAAGAAAGAGAGAGAGAGAAAAGAGAGGAAGAGAGGAAGATAGAAAGAAAGTATAAACACGAAAAAAACGAGTCAAGGGTTGGTTGTTGATGCTGTTGTCAAAGATGAATAGTTAAAAGAATGTTAGCGAACGGATTACACTGAATTTTAAAGAGAGAGAGAGAGAAAGAGAGGGATAGAGAGAAAAGAGAAAAAGAGATAAAGATAGAAAAATGAAAGGGAGTAAGAAAATAAGAAAAAAAAAGGAAGAACAGGAAAATGTTTGAAAGTAAAGTTAATACAGCGCTTCATTTGTAAATGAACATACGAACCAAAAAATTTTTTTCAAAATTGAAAAAATGGTTTTTTCGGTCGAATGAAATGAACTATTGAAGAGCAGACTAGGTGGAATGGAGGACAAATGCTGACGTATCATGGTAAAAGTTTTCATCGTCATCATCATCATCATTATTATCATCAACATCATCATCATCATCATCAACATCATCATCATCATCAACAACATCATCATCATCATCATCATCATGGTTGTGGTTGTTGTTGACATCATTATCATCATCATCTTCCCTAACATCGTCATCATCATGGTCGTCATCGAAATGATGATGATGACGACGACGATGACGACATAATTCGATCAATAACAATGCACCAGACCAAGATTAACGCAGTGAAAGAGGTACAACTCACACACACACGCACACACAAATACACACACATGCAAGCACACACACGCACGTACGCACACACACACACGTTTTATTATTATTCTTATTGTTGCGGTTGTTTTTGTTTTTGTTGTTTTTTTTTTTGATTACCATTATATGGGACAAGATTTTTATTCAACTGGCCGACTGAAGGAACGAAAAAATGAAATTAAAGAGAAAACTCGTTTAGAATGAATGAATGAATAAACGAATGAACGAATGAATGAATGAAAAAATGAATGAGAAAATGAACTAACGGTTGAGTGAATGAATGAAAGAAGGAAAGATTAAACCAACTAACGAATGAATGAAATCATGAACATACGGACAAATGAACAAATGATTGAATGAAAGATTGAACAAGTAAAAGAAGAAATAAATGATTGAGAAACGAATGAACGAACGAATGAACGAACGAACTAGCTAGCCAGCGACGATCCCATGTATAATGCGCACTTGTTTGACCTTTTGTAGATGAATGAATGATTGATTGAATGAAAAAATGAATAAATGGATGAATGAATGAACGAACAAAAAAATGAACAAATGATTGATTGAACGAATAAACAGATGAACGAATCAACGAACGAATTAGTGAGATGAGGAAATGAATGAAGAAATGAATGCATGTATAATAAACAAATGAACCGACGAATGAATGAATAGATGAATGAAAAAATGAGCAAAAATAAAAGAATAAATGAATAACTGGAAGAAAAAAATAAATGAATGAAAGAAAAAAATATAAACATGAATGAATGAAAGATTGCATGGTTGGGTGAATTCTCATATTGATTGACGGATAGGAAGATGGAAAAAATATAAACGGATAAATGGATAGATGAACGGACGGATGAACTGATTGACGAATAGATGGATGGTTAAGTAAATAAATGAATGAATGAACAAATGAATTAATGAACAAATGAATGAATGAAAAGACAAATGAAAAAATGAGCAAATGGATGAATAAACATTTATAATTTCCGTCAAAAAACTGAAGTTAAGATGAATATTTTAATATACAGATGAATGAAGTTGCTTATCTACTAATTAGAATTAGAAAAAAATGATTGATTGATTGTCAAATAAAGGAGTGACCAAATGAACGATCGAACGAAGGAACAAACGAAAGATGAACGAATAAACGAACGAACGAAAGAATGAATAAATGATTTCACTTTTTTGATTAATTAAAGTTTCCTCAATTGGTCAATGGTTAGTTAATAAAATGAATGATTGATTGATTGACTGATCATTTGCTTGATTGAATGATTGATTGTAAGAAAAAAATGTACAAACACACACACACACAAACACAAACACACACCCACAAACAAACACACACAAACAAACAAACACACAAAAGAACAAACACAAACAAACATACACACACACACATACTAAAAAAATGTCAAACATATCTTCTTGATGACAAAAAAACACACACCTATACCTACTGCCTATATTAATAACCCGTACATAATAATAATAATATTAATAACAATCATAATAATAATCATAATAATAATAATATAATAAAGTTTTATTATTTTCCCTTCGGCAATGATTTACTAGCTAGTTGTTTGTCTTGCATATACATTTTCCCATTATTCGCAATTATGTACAGCTACATGCGTGGCGAACGATCAAACTAACAAACACACACACACACACACACACACACATACATACATACATACACACATACATACATACATACACACACATACATACAAACATACATGCATGCATACAAAACATTTACCTACATTTTTTTTCTAATTTTTTGGTAAGCATATCTAACTAAAGAGCAATTGATTTTTCGCAATGCTTATGTAGCTGAAAAAATTAATGATGTGAGGAAAGAATGAATGAATGAATGAATGAATAAGTAAATGAACAAATGAATGAATGAATGAGTGAATGAACAAATGAATGAATGAGTGAATGAACGAATGAATGAATGAATTAATTAATTAAAAAATGAAAGAACAAACACACACACACATACCAACATACATACAGACAAATGGTATAGCTGATAAACTGTTGTCTAAACTTCTGATGGTTCAGAACCAGTCTGCTAGAATGATATGCCACAAATTAAAATTTGATCGTACATCACCAATTCTAAAGGAGTTGCATTGGCTGCGTGTTAAACAAAGAATCATGTTCAAGTTGGGTGTGATGGCATTTAAAAGTTTGAATGGTCTGGCTCCAAAATATTTAGAAGATAAATGTATTAAAGTTTCATCTATGTCATCACAGGGGGGTCTAAGGTCTGCTGATTCAAACACGCTCTATGCTAGAAATCGGAATCTGAAAACATCAGATAGAGATTTTGCAGTTGCTGGGATTGTTTTTTGGAACAGCCTACCTATCGAATTACATGTATCTGGGTTATCATTAGCTGAGTTTAGAAAATGTCTTAAGACATACCTATTTGGTAAGTTCTAGTGATTATGATCCTAGCTAGATGATGGCTTTGCCTTCAATATGCTCTCCATTAGCTATTTGCAAGTTATAGGAGAAGAGCGCTGATGAGAAGCATATTTGGCGCTATATAAATTCAAAATTTTAAATTAAAAATTCATTTCAATACAAACATACGTACGTACATACATACATACATACATACATACATACATACATACATACAAACAAACAAACAAAGATACCTACATTCATACAAGAAACCCGAAATAGTAGAACTAATTATTCCGAAAAAATACAACATGGGTTGATGAAAAATTTGTGTTTTAATCATGTTGTTGCTATTTTTTTAAAATAATAATACATAATAATAATACAATAATAATAATACAATAATAATAATACAATAATAATAATAATAATACAATAATAATAATAATAATAATACAATAATAATAATAATGAAAGTCTTGTCTCCGCAAAGAAAACTGAAACAAAGGAATTGAAATAAGTTAATTAGCGGTTTTTTTTAGATGAAAATAAATGAATGAATGAATGAATGAACGAACGAACAAACGAACGAACGAACAAATAAATGAATGAATGAATAAATGAATGAATGAATGAATGAAAGAATGAATTAATAATGAATTGATGATTGAATTAATGAATGCATGAATGAGTTCATTATTGAAATATCGCATAAATTTTAATCTAGATATTCATATAAGTTATGTATAACTGCTAAAATCGTCACCAAAGTTGTCAAAACATACACAAACATACAAATACCAACATACATACAAACACAAACAAACATACAAACACAAACAAACATACAAACACAAACAAACATACACATACAAACAAATACAAACACACACACAGACATAAAAACACACACACAGACATAAAAACACACACGCGCACACGCACACAAACATACACCGGTCGTAGAGCAATATATAACTCGCTTGAGAAAACAATGAAGGAAAGAAATTGATATGTTTATTTACTATGGCCACTCAATAACAAAAATAATAATAACAACAACAACAATAATAATAATAACAACAATAATAATAACAACAACAATAATAATAAGAAGAAGAACATGCTTTATTTTCTGACTCCAAATATCAATAATGAAATAATTATAAATACCTATTGATCTAGAATGCCAGTCACTGCAAGTGAGCGAGTACATTTCAGAGGGGCTGGTTTAATTGTTCAATTTTGGGATTCAATCATTCTTATTATTTTGACGTTATCAATTAAATTATATGAGAATAATAATAATACTAATAACAATAATAATAATAATTTATTTATTTTTTTATTTATTTAAGAGAAACGGCTTTGGCGAACCCCTTGCCAACTGTTAAGATGATCACAGTCTCAAATAATTCAGAATCAAAATAATAATAACAACAAATAATAATAATAATAATAATAATAACAACAACAAATGTACATATTTATAAAAATTAAAATAAAATATAAAACTAACTTACCCTCATTACGATCGAGGCAAATTATTCATAAAATGTTATAAAGATTTATAAATATTATTTTATTATTATTATTTTTATATTACGTGATATTTATTTATTTGATATGCCAAAACATTCCATGTTGATTTTTGGTTATCAGTTTCAATTTCACGAGCGATTTCTTGTAGTAGTAGTAGCAGCAGCAGTAGTAGCAGTAGTAGTAGTAGCAGTAGTAGTAGTAGTAGTAGTAGTAGTAGTAGTAGTAGTAGCAGCAGCAGTAGTAATAGTGGTGGTGGTGGTAGTGGTGGTTGTCGTGGTTTATTATTATTATATTATTTAGCTCTTTTTATTATTATTATTATTGCTATTATTAATT
>NW_008705123.1:0-848 GCF_000326865.2 Helobdella robusta | reverse complement strand
TTGTTAACTGTTTTAGATGAATGTCAGGACTGTTTCCCCAAATTACGTTGCAGTAGATGAGGTGAGGAAAGATTAACGAATAATACAGGTCAATTAGAGTAGGTTTATTTAATTTATTTTTAATTTTGCTTATAACTCCTAGGGTTTTGCATATTCTTTTAGACATAGTATCTATGTGAATATCCCAAGAAAGATTGTCCTTGATTGTTACTCCAAGGAATTTTGTGCTGGTTGAGCGAGGAATAGAAATATTGTTCATTTTTATGTCTAGGTTAGGTATAATATTTGTTAAAATTTTCGGACCAAAAATAATGTAATTACATTTAGAATAATTTATTATTAATTTATTTTTGATAAACCAGGTTGATATATTTTGAAGACTGTTATTGATGTATTCTACTTCTTTCAATGGGTCTTTAGTTGGGAAGAAGATGTTAGTGTCATCTGCATATAGAAGGTGATTTGCATCAGTTGCATGTTGAAAATCGTTCATGAAGATTATGAATAGAAGAGGACCTAAAATTGATCCTTGTGGCACGCCTGATCTTACGTTAAGTTTTGTTGAGGAGTGACTTTTTATTGCCACATACTGGTCTCTGTTCTCTAAATAACTTTTGAACCATGCACTTACTTTTCCTCTTATTCCATGTGAATTTAATTTTTTAATCAGTATATCTGACTAAATTTCGTAAAATTAAAAAGAGCTCAAATGTTCAACACGTGGCGAATGTTCAACACGTGGCGAATGTTCAACACGTGGCGAATGTAAGCAACAAAAAAAGCACGTCAGATGATACTTTAAGTAACAATCTACTTAAAAAAATCATCCCAGAAATTCTGGATGTTTG
>NW_008705122.1:0-1032 GCF_000326865.2 Helobdella robusta | reverse complement strand
GTGAGCGGTTCTTTTGATGAAAGTAAATTTAAAATTAGTCCAAAATTCGCTTTTGGAAAAGATAAAAGTAATGAAAGCCACGATTATAAACAGTTGGATGGCGATAACAGAAGTTTAGACAAATCAAAAAAAACTGGTGAAATGTTTGTGAAATTTGATAAAGAAAAAAGTAGTCGTGAAAATGGCTTTAAGTTCCAGAAAAGTAAAACCAATGATAAATCTGGCAGTATTGGTAATGGAAAAATACATGATAATTTTGAGATCGGAGGTAGTCATGAAATCGGCATTAAAACTCCAAAAAGTAGAAGTCACGATCAGTCTGATTTTAGCGGTTTTGGCAAAATAAAAAGTCATTTTAGTGGGGACAAAACGTTTGGCAAAAACATTCATGTTGATGAAAAAGAAAAAGTTGTCACTGAAAATGAAAATTTTATTGGCGAAATGAACGAATTTCCGAACGGGGGAAAGTTGCGTGGACAAAATGATCATGGCAGTCGAGACAGAAATGTTTTAGTTGACAAATCAAATGTTCATACTAGCGACAAATATTTTAGTCTGAAAAATAACCTTGATTTAAATAATTATCAGTTGCAAAATAGTAAAAACCATGATCATTCAGTTGACGGTGGTGCAATGCGTAGCGGAAAATCAAATACTTTATCCAACGAAGACAGTAAAATGAAAATAACTGAAAGTCACGTTGAAACAATTTTCAAAGAAAAAACTCATGATAAAATAAAAAAACATGGCAGCCAGTTTGCCAATGGAAATATGCGGGTAAATTTAGATGGAATGGAAAAGGCTGGGTCAGCCAAAGCTGATATATCAGCCAAAACAGGTATGTCAGTCAAACTTGGTGGATCAATGAATTTGGGTGGATCAATGAATTTAGGAGGATCAGCTTTATCAGGCTTATCAAACAAAGCTGGTACGTCCGTTTCAGGAGGATCATCCATTTCCGGGAGATCATCCATTTCAAGTGGATCATCAGTTTCTGATGGCTCATACAAAACTGGTGGGTCAATAACTTCA
>NW_008705121.1:6329-7934 GCF_000326865.2 Helobdella robusta | reverse complement strand
GCAGAGAACCAAACAGCAGTAACAAACAGTTGTCGAACATCTAGCAGACAAGTAAATCAAAACGCCATAAAAATCTCCAAAGTTGATCAACATCATTTTTTATTATCACAGCGTGAATTGAAATGTCCCCAACACCTAATAGCACTTTTGGAAGACTGTTCAAGCTGAATTGAGTTTCCTTTTAAACCATCATCACCATCAATAACAACAACAACAACACCACAAACGACAACCACAACACCACCAGCAACAACAACAACAAAACAACAACTAACAACAACAACAAACAACAACGACAAACAACAACAACAAACCACAACAACAACAAACCACAACAACAGTAGCAACAAACAACAACAACAAACCACAACAACAACAACAACAATAAAAACACAAATAACAACAACAAACAACAACAACAAACTTGTTTCAACACAAATTGTTCCCTTAACAACTTCGGTCTTTCCCTATTGGAACCAGGCGTCTCAACCTCGAAAGGGTCGCCACCGTTATTGTCTTGGTAAGCCACAAAGTAGAGGATTTCAGTTAGTAAGTTTGTCGTCAGGCTTGAAGATGAATCATTCAAATTAGTCAACATCATCTTCATCATTGTCGTCGTCATCATCATCTTCATCATCGTCGTCATCTTCATCTACGTCATTATCAACTTAATGACGTCATTTCAAAAAACATGAAAATGCCGAAAAATTAAAATTTATGAAATAAAAAAATTCGTCAAAGAAAAGAATGAAGTCAGAAAAAGGAATAAAACAAAATGGCGACTTGATCAATTTTCAGCATTTATATTTGACCTACTTTATAAACATCCTATTGGCCGAGGTCTCGAGTTCGAGGGCGTACCTACTTAATTCCTTGCTGGCATCCGTGGCGAAATCTAGGTCTCTGACCTAGTTTTTTATGATAATGATGATGATGATGATGATAATGATGATGATGGTGATGATGAAGAAGATGATGTTGTTGTTAAGGATGATGATGTTGTTGATGTTGGTGTAGTTGTTTTTATTGATGTACATTCATAATCGTCATAAACATCGTCGTCCTCATCACCACTACCACCATTGTCACCACCATCATTATCATCATCATCATCATAATCATCATCATCATCATAATCATCATCATTGTCGTCGTCGTCATCGTCATCATCACCTCTTGAGCTGGTACGGGGACCAATGCGAATGCTTCCTTATCATCTTTCTCAGCAAAGCATCCAACCTTTATATTATAATTATCATAATTATTTTAATTATAATTATTTTCATTATCGGTCAGACCTAGCTTCATCGCGTGAATACAAACGCCAGAAATATAAAAACTTGAAATTGAACTTAAATTCAGTCTGTAATAACTGTTCGTTAATTATTAACTCATTTGAAATATCACCTGTGGGTTTTTATAACAATTTTAATCTAACTCTGTTTAAAATATTATGGCAGAAACCTTTTAATGGAAGAGTTATTAACGCGCTAACTCGCCGGTCATATAGCATACATTGTGACAGGAACACTACTTGACCGATTTTAAATATATTTTTTTACTCTCGAGCACTTGTTGATCAAAGAGCATGGGAGGATCGTACAG
>NW_008705121.1:2297-3221 GCF_000326865.2 Helobdella robusta | reverse complement strand
ACAGCCAACTATCCAACCAACCAGACAGCCAGCCAACAAATCAAACAACCAACTAACCAACCAACCAGACAACCAACCAATCATCCAACCAACCAAACAACCAACCAAACAATCAACCATTCAATCAACCAACCAACTATCCAACTAACCAGACAACCAGCCAACAAATCAAACAACCAACTAACCAACCAACCAGACATCCAACCAATCATCCAACCAACCAATCAACCAACCAGTCAATAAACCAATCAATCAATCAATCAACCTCATTACATCCTGGATTGTCTGGTAATTCTACAGCACTCGCGTGTAATGGTACACCTGTATTGACTGGTTGCAATATCGCTTTGTCGCCCAACATTACCTGCATTTGTATGTGTGTGTGTGTGTGTGTGTGTGTGTGTGTGTGTGTGTGTGTGTTTGTATGTATGTTTGTATGCATGTTTGTATGCATGGTTGTATTTTTTTGTATGTTTGTGTGTTTTTATGTATATATATATATATGTATGTTTGTGTGTTTGTATGTATGATTTATTTTGCATTTCGGATAAACGCCAGTTTTTTATTTTTTCGTCCTCATGGAGTTATTACTTAATACAGCTATGCAAATATACATACAAAACAACTAGACAAACAAACAAACATACAAAAAGATACAAACATTATCTCCAACGCTCCGCAGTTTGTAGAATGGTTGTATATATATCCAAGACCCCTCGTTCCCAGATAGATCGAGATACAGACGTATCGCATTTTTTTCTAACAGTGCTGGCAGGCGGTTGTTGATGGTCAGGTATTTGTTGCTTTTTAAATGCAGTAGCTGTTGTATTTTGGGGTATTTGTTGTATTGTTTTGTATTGCGTATCTCATATTGTATATATTTTATGTATATTTTTATTAGGTTGCTGTTTATTTATTAATGTA
>NW_008705121.1:1059-2247 GCF_000326865.2 Helobdella robusta | reverse complement strand
CTCAATCTCATTCTGCTTTTTCTCTTGCTCTGCGGCTTTCTAGAATAAAAATTATGGGGCCATAATTTTTTGTAATAATAATTATTATAATGATAATTATTTTAATAATAATAATAATAATTATCATTATTATAATAATTATTATTATTATCTCATTATTATTTATATTGTTTTCATTAAAGTTGTTAGAAATGACATTATCGTTAATGTTTTTATTTATCATTGCGCGGAACACAAAACGAATAATATAAATAAAAAACATAGAAAACTTATTATTACGACGCAATAATTATGACGTAATAAATAATTACGAATAATTTTTTGATGATGGACTGATCGAATGACGGTTTCGTTTTGCTCTCTTTCACGGCCTTCCAGAACTGAGTCCTGGCTGAATATTTGTTGACCGGACATACCTTGAAGAGACAGTCTGTTATTTATGATGATGATGATGATGATGATGATGATGATGATGATGATGATGATGATGATGATGATGATGATGATGATAATGATGATGGGGTCGATGATGATTGTGATGAATAAGGGATGTTGATGACGACGATGATGATGTCACCGACGACGACGACGATGATGATGATACTGACCTCTGAACTTCACGGGAACACTCCCGATGGAGCCGCCCTGGCAGGGCCGCAAGACGCACCTGTCGTCCACCAAACTGCATAAATAATAACAATAATAATAATAATATTTAACAATTAATAATTAATAATAATAATAACAAGAAGAAGAAGAAGAAGAAAAACAACAATAATAACAACAATGACAACAACAATAATAATAAAAATAATAATAAAAAGTATAATGAAAGCTGAAAAAAAACTCGCCCCAGCGTCGACATGAAACCGGAAACTTGGTCCTCGCCGAACAACGAGATGACGTCACCTGCAATAATAACAATAATAATAAAAATAATAACAATAATAATAATAATAATAAATCGAAGAAAAAGAAGAAGAGGAAGAAGAAAAAGATGAACAAGAAGAAGAAGAAGAAAAATAAAAATAATTTCCATAGTACCTAGATGAAGGGCAGAGACCCCAGTGCCACTTCTCAAGTTGTCAGCCATTGTTTTTGTTATTATTTTGATTATTTATTATTTTTTCTATTTATTATTATTATTTATGGGTTATTATTAATATAATTATTCTTTACCAAACTAGT
>NW_008705121.1:0-1009 GCF_000326865.2 Helobdella robusta | reverse complement strand
ATGACGTTGTTGTTTGTGTTGTAGATACATGTTGTATTGGTTGTTGTTGTTGTTTTTGTTGTTGATCAGTTTGGTTGTTGGCTGAACTGTTCTCAATGGTTGTCTTACTTTTCAGATCGTCATCAGGCTGATTTTGTATGTTTGTTTGTATGTTTGGTAGCATACTCACACCCACTTACATACATACATACATACATACATACATACATAGATACATAGATACATACATACATACATACATACATACATACATACATACATACATACATACATACATACATACATACATACATACATACATACATACATACATACATACATACATACATACATACATACATACATACATACATACATACATACATACATACATACATACATACATACATACATACATACATACATACATACATACCTTAGCTGCTAGATACTGTTCGCTAGCCAGGTGCTTAAATCTGTAGGAACTGCTCCATGTTCCGACGCCTCCACGACAAGGGTCAAAGTTCACGACCTTGAAATAATTATCATTATTTATTTGTTTATTTATTTGTAATTATTATCACCATCATCACTATTATTATTATTCTTATTATTATTCTTATTATTATTATTATTATTATTATTATTATTATTATCATTACTAGTACTACTACTACCACCTCGACCTCCCAGAGAGCTTTGGAGCTGGTGGCAGCGGTAGCTGACGTTCGGCCGGTAGATCGCAGGAATACGTGCTGCTTTTTCTGATAGTCATCTCCTGGTGACGATGACGACGATGAGGATGATGATGTTGTTGTGGTGATGATGACGATGATGATGGAATGATGATGATGATGATGGAATGATGATGATGATGATGATGATGGAATGATGATGATGATGATGGTGATGACGATGACGATGACGATGATGATGATGATGATGATGTTGATGATGATGGAATGATGATGGTGGTGATGATGATGATAGGACGAAGATGACGACAGTGTGGAAATGATGATGATAATAG
>NW_008705120.1:0-1033 GCF_000326865.2 Helobdella robusta | reverse complement strand
AATAGAAAGGATTGCTTTACATAACTCTTATCTAATGGGTCACCCGATACTTCTGCAATCCTGCTACAGAGTTCATTCAGAAAACTCTGAGTCTGAGCGTCGGTTGGACCAAAGGTCTCAATGCAGACTGGCTGAAAAATTTTGCTTTATTAAAATTGTATGTATGTATGTATATATGTATATATGTATGTATGTATGTATGTATGTATGTATGTATGTATGTATGTATGTATGTATGTATGTATGTATGTATGTATGTATGTATGTATGTATGTATGTATGTATGTATGTATGTATGTATGTATGTATGTATGTATGTGTGTATGTAGGTATGTATGTATGTATGTATGTATGTATGTATGTATGTATGTATGTATGTATGTATGTATGTATGTATGTATGTATGTATGTATGTATGTATGTATGTATGTATGTATGTATGTATGTATGAATGTGTGCACGTGTACATATTGTGTACATTTTATTGTATGAAATGACTTCGTGAATCAGAGACACACAGCAGAAAATTTCATATTTACGTCATCAAGTCACGTGACGAAAAGTTGTTTAGCGTTACTTTCAAGTATTTCAACGAGGCCGTTGTTGTTGTCGTCGTTGGCGATGATGACGTTGTTGTTGTTGATGATGATGACGTTGTTGTTGATGTTGTTGTGGCTGTTGGGGTTGTTGTTTTTTTTGATGCTATTGTTGATGATGTTTTGGTTGATGTTGTTGATGTTGTTGTTGTTGTTGATGATGATGTTGTTGTTGTTGATGTTGTTGTTTTTGATTTGAGTTTATAATTTCTTTTATGCTTTTCAATGTGAATTTCATACTCCTAATTACGATTAGTTGTTTTCGTTGTTTACTAAAAAAAATTCAAACGAACTATATTATCTCACAAACATACGTACAGACAAATTGAAACTTACAAAAACATACAAACAAACATACAAACAAACAAACAAACATACAAGCATGCAAACGGACGACAACCAATTCAGAATGTATCATTCATTCATTAATAGATGAA
>NW_008705118.1:0-1034 GCF_000326865.2 Helobdella robusta | reverse complement strand
CCACATCCACACCACATGTCGTACATCTACACGCACATTGTATTCGAACCAGGTCATCACGCGTTAACGACAGCGCGAGTAATGGCGCTTCAACCGTCTGAGCTAACTCGCTAGCCAAGTTAACAAATAGAGACAAATAATATTTGTAACGTAAAAGTTATTTAAGTTTTGAAATCCTGAAACTGGCACTGCAAAAATGAATTATTTTATATCGGTCCTCTGCAATCTCCGATGGATTGGTTGGAAAAATATGACTCAAACGCAATGTTATCTCGAAACATATACAATACAAATATACCATACATATACAATATATAACATATATTATTATATAGATATATAATTTCAAAACATATACAATATATATATATATACCATACATATCATATATATATATTTGTTTATTTATTTATATTCATATTTTTGATATAAATTAGAAGTAAAAATATTCAAATATTCAACTATTCAATATTCAAACATCAATACACAATTTTACAGACACACATACATGCACACCACACAAAATTACCAGGACAGTAACACACATTCCACACACACACGCTCGTTGTTGATTATCGCATATCTACACAAGTACGTGTATAATCCACAATTCAACAACGCTTCATCCACATTGATCAGCTCAGTATGATAAATCAAAATTTTTTTCGTAATTATGAAATTTGCAGGTGGCAGGTGAGTTACATGATCAATCAATATTTTATCGGGTTTGTAATTAACTTCACTGAGTGTTTTCTGTCGTGTAAAAACATTTTCGATGAATTGTTTTGATGTAATTCATGTTTTTAACATCAATCTGACATCACAAAGATGAAACGTGAACAAATTGAAGGTATGTTATGAGGGATTTATTGTAGTTCGCGGCGTGGAGAGGACGTTAAATCATTGAGCCATTCAACAACTAACATCATTCCTCCATTAATCAATCGATAAATCAATAAATGAGCTGCTCTCGCTCCATTGAAGAACACACGTTCCTTCATCCGAGCAAATGCTAGTGTCGAGAATTATCATTA
>NW_008705117.1:0-1033 GCF_000326865.2 Helobdella robusta | reverse complement strand
TTAATTATTTTTAACACCACCGTTCTTATCATCATCTTAAAATTCTCTTTTCAAGAAATACGTAAAGACTTTGGTCATTTTCATCATCACAAATGTCTCTACTCTCAACATCACCATCACCCTCATCACCCCCACCATCACCATCTTCACCATTATTACTATCACCACCATTATCTTCATCTTCACCATCATCACTACCATCTTCATCATCACCACCATCACCACCATTTCCATCATCCTCTCCATCATCATCACCATCATCACTATCATCTTCATCATCTTCATCCTCACCATCATCTCCATCATCATCACCATAATCTCCACCATCCTCATCATCATTATCATCAGATTTTCTTTTGATGAAATCAAACCTTCCACAATGGTGGTATGGTTTCCACTTGATTACAGCGCAGATTTCATATACCTACTCGATATAGCCTTCCATTTCAGAACCGGTTTTCTAGATGACGGAGTTTGAAATATTTTAATTGATTGATTGGTGATTGATTGGTTGGTGATTGATTGGTGATCAATTGGTTGGTGATTGATTGGTGATTGATTGGTTGACTGGTTGATTGGTTGACTGGTTGAGTGGTTGGTTGCTGGGTTGGCGAGTTGAATGGTTGATTGATTGATTGATTGGTTTTTTGGATGGTTGGTTGGTTGATTGGTTGATTGATTGATCAATCCATTGATTTATTGATTGATTAAAAAACCAAATTAACCTCCAACTTTACCCCATTCACCCTCTCACCCCCTACATCCAGGTGCTACAAACAGACCCGCAAAAAATGCGGCTACACTACTTCAACAGTACAACCTTCTACGTAGACATGCTGTGCTTGCTGCCTCTCGACTTCTTATACCTCAGTCTCGGGTTCAAATCCCTCTTGCGCTCATTCAGATTGGTGAAAGTTTATAGATTCTGGGAGTTTCTAGATAGAACTGAACGTCATACGAACTATCCAAATGTTGTAAGGACGGTTGCACTCTTGCACTATTTGTTTGTAATTTTTCATTGGAATGCCTGCTT
>NW_008705116.1:0-1035 GCF_000326865.2 Helobdella robusta | reverse complement strand
CAAATAAATAATTATCAATCAATCAATCAATCAATCAATCAATCAATCAATCAATCAATCAATCAATCAATCAATCAATCAATCAATCAATCAATCAATCAATCAATCAATCAATCAATCAATCAATCAATCAATCAATCAATCAATCAATCAATCAATCAATCAATCAATCAATCAATCAATCAATCAATCAATCAATCAATCAATCAATCAATCAATCAATCAATCAATCAATCAATCAATCAATCAATCAATCAATCAATCAATCAATCAATCAATCAATCAATCAATCAATCAATCAATCAATCAATCAATCAATCAATCAATCAATCAATCAATCAATCAATCAATCAATCAATCAATCAATCAATCAATCAATCAATCAATCAATCAATTAATCAACCAATCATTCAATCAATCATTCAATCAATCATCATTGTCGTCGTTGTCGTCATCACCCACCATCACTCAATTATTTCATTCATCTTCACTTAACTGGATGTCTTCTAAGTTATGATCACCATTTCGTTTTCATAATCATCGTCGTTGAAAACAACATCAGGCGGTAGCTCGTTGGCGAACCTCCCGGCAACCAACCACTCAACAACCAACATGATGACACTCGTCAGCAACAACATCAACAATAACAACAACGGCAACATTAACAACAACAACAACAACCACATGTTGAACAGCCCAAACAACGACAACAACAACTCGGCTGTGCATGGTACCAGCAAATCAAAAACGTTGTATCGCATTGTATGGTAATGAATGGTGGTTTGGCAGAGGTAAGCGTATAGCTTGTTGGGGTCTGAAGGCGTAAAATGTAGAGGTGTCTTTGGTGTTTGGTGAGCAGTGGTGTGGTGTGGTGTGGTGTGGTGTGGTGTGGTGTGGTGTGGTGTGGTGTGGTGTGGTGTGGTGTGGTGTGGTGTGGTCGGTTGCATTGTAGTGCGCTTTGTTTGATAATGTTTCTTTAAATTATGTTTTGTATTAAAATAAAATTAATTAAATTAAATTAAATTATCAGAATTA
>NW_008705115.1:0-1034 GCF_000326865.2 Helobdella robusta | reverse complement strand
ATCCATCCATCCATCCATCCATTCACCTATCCATCCATCTATCCATCTATCCAAAGACATATCACACATCCAAAAATATTATCTTGACATTAGCTCAAATACGCTGCAACAACAATAACAATAGTATTACAACAACGACAACAAAATTAACAACAACAATTTAAACTAAATAAGAAATGATATTATTATATGATGTCTTGATATCAATTTCCTACTTTTTGTTATGACGAGTTGTCATGATGACGTCATAATGATGTCACGGATGTTGTTGTTGTTGTTGTTAATTATTGATGTTGATGATGATGTGTGTGTGATGGTGTTTTGATTGTTCTATTTTGATAATGTTGTTGTGATGATGAAAAAGCTGTTATATTTATGCCGTTATAATTATATTTATTGCTATTATTATTATTTTTATTGTTGTTGTTGTTATTGTTGATGTTGTTGTTGGTTGTTGTTGTTGTTGATTTTGATGTTGTTGTTGATGTCGATGTTGTTGTTGTTGTTGTTGGTTGTTGTTGATGTTGTTGTTGTTGTTGTTGTTGGTTGTTTTTAAATTTATTTTCACGTCAATGTATTATTTTCTGACTTTGCAAATGATTTCTTGGACTGAAAGTAAAAAAAACCAAAAACATTCAAAGTAAGAACAATAACAGCAACAACAACAACTCTTCAGTTTGGTTTGTAGACTAATCGTGAGGCACCAGCTTCTCCTGACAACCTTTCAATATGAACAACTTGAAAACAAAGTGACAAAACAACAACAACACAACATCATCAACAACTCATCAATATCTCCAAAGCAACAACAACAACAGTTTAACATTATCAACATTAACAACAACACATCACCAACAACCCATTACACTTACATCAAAAACGACACATTAACAACAACACTCACATCAACAACAACACATTAACACATCAACAATAACACATCGACAATAACACATCAACAAATATACATCAACACTAACAACGTATCAACAGCAAAAAATCACCACAATAACAACACAACAACAATAACACAA
>NW_008705114.1:0-1034 GCF_000326865.2 Helobdella robusta | reverse complement strand
TCACACACACACACACACACACACACACACACACACACACACACACACACACACACACACACACACACACACACACACACACACACACACACACTCACACACACACACACACACACGCACATACAACACATGCATACACACACACACACGCACATTCATGACCTACATGTAAGCATATATGTTTTTATGCTGGAAATACTTATCTGTGTTTATATATGTGTCTTTGTATGTACGTAAGCTTGTTTGTGCGTGTACTTATGCAGGTACGTGTGTGTATGTTTGGGTGTGTGTGTGTGTATGTGTGTGTGTTTTTGTGTGTGTTTGTGTGTGTGTGTGTTAAATTTTTTATCCACTTATAAATGAATTGATTCGGCGAAATCATTTATTTATATGGAGGCATGCGCTCGAACAATGTATTAAAATAAATTGCCAAAAAAAGTTTTAAAAGTCGGATGAGAAAAAAAAAACAAGAAAATAAAAATAAAGCGCCTCAACATTTTAACCGTTTGTGACGCAACATTCTAGAGATGTGTGATGTCACACTCTAGGATTGTGTGACGTCACATGTCAGGGATGGGCGAGAGCAACTTAGGGATGTATTTTAAAATCGCATAACGTATGATGTCTGTAAATGAAACGCTTTCAAAACGCTTCTCTTAATATTCAATGCTTGCGGTTGTTTCTATGTATGTATAATAAATACATACATACATACATACATACATACATACATACATACATACATACATACATACATGCATGCATGCATGTATGTATATACATACTTACATACATACATACTTACATACATACATACATACACACATACATACATACATACATACATACATACATACATACATACATACATACATACATACATACATACATACATACATACATACATACATACATACATACATACATACATACATACATGCATGCATGCATGTATGTATATACATACTTACATACATACATACTTACATACATACATACATACACACATACATACATACATACATACATACATA
>NW_008705113.1:0-1037 GCF_000326865.2 Helobdella robusta | reverse complement strand
TTACACTTCTATTTATTCAGCTAAATTATATTATTATGGATAGAGAATAATAGGTATTGCATTGTTGTGGGGAAATTTTTTCCAACTTCCAAATTACATGTCGGCATAATAGCGAACGAACGAATAAATGGATGTTTGAATGGCACGACATGTTCCATTGTTTTTTTTTTCGTTCATTTTTTGTATTAGTTTTTTGTATCATTTTTGTATCATTTTTGTATCATTTCTGTATCTCGTTGGTATCATGTTTATGCTGTTGCAGGCGCTATGATTAGTTTCATGGTGAAGTTTAGATTGAATGTCTTTATTCGTCTTTGTAATGTAAATCAAACCCTTCACAAATTTTTTTGTATAAAGTTGTTTGAATTTATCAATTGTTTCAAATTTGTTTGCAAAATGTTCTCCCAATTTGCCTAAAACATATTTATAAGTGAAATATTCATTGTAAATATTCTCAATGTGCCTTTAATGGATGAATAACAGCTGACGGCATTCATATTCCCGTGATAAATATTAACTATTAAAAAATATATCAAATCATTTCAAACCAGAATAGAATGACTGACTGATCGATAAATGGATTAATTACAAATGATTAAATTATTATGGATGTATGTGCGTATGTACGTATGTGTGTGTGGTGTAGATTTGTAGTGTGTGTGTTCGTCATATAATGTGGTGAGGTGTTGTGTGGTACTGCCTTTGTTGCAGGCTCGAAAGCTTAATTATAAGTTTGGATGAAATGTTAACAGTTCTACTTCTAGAAGAACTGTATTACAACAGACCAAGAAAAATTATCCTTTGTAATCATAGCGTTTTACTTCTAGCGTTACTCTTCTTTTTCTTCTTCTTCTTCTTCTTCTTCTTCATCTTCTCCTTCTTCTTTTTCTTCTTCTTCCTCTTCTTCTTTTTCTTCTTCTTCCTCTTCTTCTTTTTCTTCTTCTTCTTCTTCTTTTTCTTCTTCTTCCTCTTCTTCTTTTTCTTCTTCTTCGTCTTCTTCTTCTTCTTCTTCTTCTTCTTCTTCTTTTTCTTTTCTC
>NW_008705112.1:0-1035 GCF_000326865.2 Helobdella robusta | reverse complement strand
TGAACATCAACATCAACATCAACATCAACAACAACAACATCAACAACAACATCAACAACAACAACGTCATTATAATTATTTTCATCTTCCCATAAAAAGCTACGTTTTGAATGTTAAATAAGACAAGCACGTAAATAAGCACGCGCGGTCTGTCTGTGTGTATGCTTGTATATATCTGTGTGTGTGTGTGTGTGTATAAGTGCGTCTGTATGTATGTACGTATGTTCGTGTGTACATGTGTGTGCATGTATTATGTGTATGTATGGAGAAATGGAAGGGAGAGAGATGTACGATTTAATTTATTTATTCATGCCAGATAGTTACATCTTGCTTGACGTTTTCATCATTCTAGTCGTCATCACCCCTTAGAAAGAAAGAGAGAGTGAGAAAAAGAGAGAGAGAGAAAGAAAGAAAGAAAAAGAAAGAGAGAAAGGAAGAGAGAGTGAGAAAGAGAATCATTATTCATATGTTTTGCTTCAGGTTTGTCGTTGGGCAAAAAAGATACTATGAATGGGACAGACCGGCTCAAGTTGTTAGATAAGGAAAAACATATATACATACATACAAACAAACATACATACATACAATCATACATACATACATGCATACAAACATACATACATACATACAATCATACATACATACATGCATACAAACATACATACATACATACATACAAACATACATATATACATGATATATATACTTACTTACATACCTTCATACGAATATATAATAATGATGTTGAGTACAATAATGACGAAAAAATATATAATGATAAAGATGACGATGATGAAGACGATGATGACGGTCGAGATGAAAAATTGTCTAGTAGCCGTACATTTGATTGCGTATCATACGTCATCATACGCTGTCCTGTGTCACTTGTGGTATACTTTGTACGCTTTTGTATGTGTATTTAGTCTCTTTCATACATACATATGTACACACACATATATACATACATATGTAGACACACACACATACATACATAGGTGCACACACTTTCATACTTAGTCAAACATACATTGCACA
>NW_008705111.1:0-1035 GCF_000326865.2 Helobdella robusta | reverse complement strand
ACAACAGCTATTTAGATGTTGTTGGTCGACATTATGACCAAAAAAAAGCCACAAATCTTAAAAAATTCTCCCCCGGGTCGAAAAAATTTATTTAAGTACACATGCAGCCCTTCAAAGGTAAAATTGTTCTCAATGCGGCCCTCACAGCAAAAAGTTTGCCCACCCCTTGATTCTAAACGGTTATCGAATTGAGAAAAGAAGACAAGACATTACCATTAAAAAACTTACTTTCATTAATATTGATTATTATAATTATTTTTATTATAATATATAATAATAATTATTATTATTATTATCGTTTATCATATTATACTTGGTACATCATTAAAGCTTTCGGTAAAAAACGACTCTTTGTTGTACACATTTTCAGAAGAATTTATCGAATCAATATTATTATTCGTCATAATTTTCAACATAATTATATTCATAATTATCATAATTATATTTATAACTATCATACATTTCATAATTATTATGATAGTAGCTATCACAGTTGCGACAAAATTGGTTAGAACATTGGCTTTCGCTTGGATACTGACTCTGGCAGAGGTGATGTTGCCAGCAGTTGTAACAGAGATTTGGTGATTGATACTGCGTGTAATTTGGGCTTTGGTAGGTATTGTATGAGTTTAGTTGTTGATCCTGGTACGTTTGTTGAAGCTGCTGCTGTGACTGCTGCGATTGTTGTGGCTGTTGCTGCGACTCTTGTGGCTGTTCGGTGCATGTTTCATTTTGTTGTTGTTGTGGTTGTTCTTGGCAGTATGGCTGTTGTAGTTGTTGCTGTTGTTGTTGTTGCTCATCGTCGGCGGGAAATGTTTGTTGATCATCTTTAACACATTGTTGATGGCTGGGTTGCTGATGTAGTTGTTGCCGAAGTTCTTGTGGCTGCTGGTGGTGTTGATTTTGCGGTTGCTGATGCTGTTGATATTGTTTTTGAGGTTGTTTTTGTTGTTGTTGTTGATTATGTTGTTGCTGATGATGTTGATGTTGTTGTTCGATTATGTTGATGTTGTTGTTGATTATAATGTTGCTGAT
>NW_008705110.1:0-1036 GCF_000326865.2 Helobdella robusta | reverse complement strand
GAGATGGTAAGGGGGGTGGTACTGACCTCACACAGATGGAACTGCACTATGCGGAGACGCATCCCATAGTGCTACACTAACTAGCACGGGAGCAGATAGAGTGGCAGGGTATGGTCCCTAAACCATGGCTGCCACCCGAAAGGAAGAAGAACTTTGAAGTTCTCAACCTGAGTAAAAGGGTTCTTAGAGATGAGGTGATCAACTTGTTGAGTAGAGGTATGAAATTTGTTTTCTCATACACCCACACCACTTTCTTCGATTACAATAATTTGATGAAAAATATAATCAATAAAGAAATTAAAATGAAAAATATAAAACATGAGAAGGTCGGGAAATTTGTCCAAGATGATCCGTTCATTAACTCTTTTATGGAATTTTGCTATCTCAATGAAAAATTGTTCAATAATAAAAAGACTCACTTGAAGACTTACCACACCAGTAGTGATACACGAGCCATGCTAGAGTTGAGAGGTGATGACGAGATTATCATCCGAAAGGCAGATAAAGGTTGCACCATCGTCATTATGGACCGTGATGAGTACCAAGAGGAGGCCCTGCGCCAACTGAACGATGGACGTTATTATAAAAGATTGGACAAGAGCCTGAAGGAAGACAATATTAAATATATTTCTGAAAGGTTGAAGAAAGCTTACCGTGATGGGGAGATCTCGGACAATGTATATAGGTTTATAATAAGTTAGTTAATTTTAAGACACTCTTGTGATAAATTTAATATTTAATATTCAAATGATCTGCATATATATATTTTTGAAGATATAATTTAATTCTAATTTTGGTTCCCACTGATGAGCTTCTGGCATAATTTATATATAATTATAGATGGAGATAAATTTTAAATTACTGATTTTGATGAACCTTTTGAGAAATATATCGTTCACACAATAATTTTCTCCATCCTTTGAATTTTGCTCTAAGCATATAGCACTTATAATCTACTTGGTTTTAACTAACTCTTTCGAATAAATTTGGATATTTATGTTTTAATTGCGGGTTAAAAAATTTTTTTTCTTTTCAC
>NW_008705109.1:0-1035 GCF_000326865.2 Helobdella robusta | reverse complement strand
ATCATTGATATCACCATCACTATCTATCATCACCTGCCTTTTTGTATTTACATCATTATTCTTGATATTCATACCATCCGATATATCAATCCTATTATCACTATTAACATTTCCACCACCACCATCGCCATCACCATCGTCATCATCATCAGCAACATCATCATGACCATCACCACCACCATCGTCACCGTCATTAACGATATTGTAAGTTATGGTAGTAGTTGTAGTTGTTTGAATGTTGCTATTGTTTTCTTCAGAGATGACGTCATTGCCGTGTTTGATCGGGGTTATTGCGTCAAATAGGGAGGGCTGGGGCCGTGGTTAATTAAAAAAAATTAATCAAATAAATCAAATTAATTAATGATATTAATATAATAAATAAATTAATCAAATTAAATTAACTAATTAAATTACTTATATAAATCAATCCTGTATTTCAATCATTATTGAAAAAAAAAATTTACAGCAAATAAATTTTCTTATTGAAGGCGTTTTAAATTCACATGTGCGTGCGTGTGCGTGTGTGTGTGTGCGTGTGTTGCCGCAATACCGCAACAAAATTAGCGACAGAATTATTGCAAGTAAAACAATAAAACATCGAAGTATGGTGGTAATAATTATAACAATAGTAACAATTAACCAATTATAAAAATACTAATTAGAGTAAATTATGTAATACCCTGTCTTTGGACTTTTTCGGTAACTGGCCAAGCCTTCTTATCAGTTGACCATCGACACCAACTTCACAATCGTTGTCGTCTTCATTATTATTATTCCTATTATTATTATTCCTATTATTATTCTTCTTATTATTATTTTTATTATGATGATGATGATGGACGGGCGTACTGGAGTGAATGGGGTAGGGCGTAAGTCTGGGCATCTTGCGACCCTCAAAACCATCGTCATCGTCATCATCGCCACATCCATTTTTCCGTTTCTTGCCTCTAGGATTATTATTATTATTATTATTGTTGTTGTTGTTGTCGTCATTATTATTATTATTATTAGTAGTAGTAGTAGTAGTAGTAGTAG
>NW_008705108.1:0-1037 GCF_000326865.2 Helobdella robusta | reverse complement strand
CATCCAATGGGAGGTATACAGACCTCGCCCGAGAATCTGTGCTACCNCCAGGTAAGGTGATCATTTGATTTGACTTGTTTTGTTTTGTTATTGTATTACAATTATTATTTATGAGGATATTTTAGAAATGGGAGGGGCACCGAATAGCTCAGTGGGTTTAACCGGCTGACTGCAATCCTATGCCGACCGTAGGGGTCGAGGTCTCGGGTTCGAGATCCGATCAGGCCACGGGCGTTATGATTGTGAATTATAATTGTAATTCGTTATAATAATAATTCATTGTAATTTTTCGGTGACTCTGTAGTGCCGGGCGCTGTTTACTACTGTCTATGGTGGTATGCACAATAATGCAGGATAAAGAACCCTTGGGATTTATCAATAAGAGTAGGGGGAAACCCCGGTCACAGGCCTTCTGTTCTGGCGCCCGTATCATCCGATTGGTTTGGGTGGAGCCGTAAAACCCCATCACACATCACGCATTTAGAAATAGGATATATATATAAAAAGAGAAACTCAAACGTAAGAATCGCATTAGGCTTTATAGCTGACATACTACAGCGAGACTCAGGGGTCCGCAGACCTCGCCCGATTTATCTGTGCTAGAATCGCTTTAATTTTATTAAATCTTCTGCCTGATTCCGACAATACAGTGATCAGGTTCCTGAGTCTGCTTAATTGCTTATTCATTATGGGGCCATCGAACTTGCATCATTAATGTTTTATCACAGGGCTTCCCCCAATACGCTCAATTCAATACGCTTTATAAATTATTGCATCCTCACAACGCAGCATCATTCTAGCATAGCTGCAATGCTTGAATGCATTGTCAGGATGCTTTTCATTTGAATGCATCCTCGGGATGCTTGAATAATTATTGCGTCGTCAGGACGCTTAAATAATAATTATTGCATCCTCGGGACGCTTGAATAATTATTGCGTCGTCAGGACGCTTAAATAATAATTATTGCATCCTCAGGACGCAGCATCATTCTAGTGTGCTGCCTCACATTTGCGTGCATCTCTCATAATTATGGTGT
>NW_008705107.1:0-1036 GCF_000326865.2 Helobdella robusta | reverse complement strand
CCCGGACTACTGAAATATCAACAACATCAACAACAACCACAGCAACAACAATATCATTATCATCATCAGCTGCAACATCAACAACAACCACAGCAACAACAATATCATTATCATCATCAGCTACAACAACAACAACCACAAAACACAATTAACAACGTCAACAACAGCACCGACAACGCCAACAACATCAACACAACGAACAACAACAACCTCAACATAATCAAACAACTTCATCAACAAAAAACAACAACAATAATATGATCGGCAACACAACAACATCAAAACAGCAAACAGCAACAACACATTAACAACAGCAGCATAAAATCTCATCAACAACACAAACAATAACAACAACAAAAGCAACAACAACAAAAAAGCAACAACAACAGCAACAACAACATCAACACATCAACGTAGACAGATTCATTAAAAAACTTGTTTCCGCCCCGTTAAATACAGTTCTGATATTAAATCGATAACACGCTGTTGTTGTTTGTGTTGTTGTTGCTTTTGCTGTTGTTGCTTTTTGTTGTTGTTTAATGATGTTTTTTTTGTTGTTGTTTTGTTGTTGTTTTGTTGTTGTTGCTTTTTGTATCTGTTTGAGTTGTTGAAAAAGCTTGTGTTGGTGCTTTTGTTGTTGTTTAGTGATTTTGTTTTTTGTTGATGTTAAAGTTGTTAAAGTTAAATTCTTGGGGCAGACAATAATAATAATAATAACAACAACAATAATAATAAGAAAAATAATAAAAATAATAAGAATAACAATAATAATAACAATAATAATAAAAACAACAACAATAATAATAATATAGACAACAATAATAATAAGAACAATAATAACAATAATAAGAATAAAAAACAACAACAACAATAATAATAACAAAAACAACAACAACATCAACAACAATAATAATAATAACAATAATAAGAATAAAAAACAACAGTTTTTTTCCTCAATATCCACCTCAAAGACGGATATTAAAGGGTGNGCGCGTTTCCTCATCATGGAAATCATCATCATCATCATCATCATCAT
>NW_008705106.1:0-1037 GCF_000326865.2 Helobdella robusta | reverse complement strand
TGATGTTATTATTATTGCTGTTGTTATTACTATTATTATTATTATTATTATTATTATTATTATTATTATTATTATTATTATTATTTGTTCGTGTCATGGCTCGCATACACCACTTTTACACCACCTATAATTCCTCGACCTTATATCCTCAACAAACAAACAAATACATAAATAAATAATAATAATAAAATAATAATAATAATAAATAAATAAATAATGAATAATAATAATTAAATAATAAAATAATAATGATAAATGCATTAACAGCTATTTTGTCATGAGGATGTGGAAAAGTATCTAAATTGAAACAGATCTGTCTTACAGTTGAAGGGACTGGATAAGTTTGCACGAGATCCCTGTATGTTTGTTTTTCGTTTGTTTGTTTGTGCACGTGTATATGTATGTGTGTGTGTGTGTTTGTGTATGTATGTATGTGTGTATGTATGTGTGTGTTTGTGTGTGTATGTATGTATAATTGCTCTGCGCTTCTAATAACTTTCTTCAGGCAAGCTTTTAGTATCTTGCCTGACAGTCCCAACTCTTTGAAAAGCGCATACATCGACGTTCCCACTGTTCTTCTTGCACCAACCTCACCAGCGTAGAATCTGCTTTTGTATCCTTTCTTGTATAAATCTTGAATCAGCTGTTCATACTTTGAAGTTTTACGACGTGGCTATTGAGATTGTTACCTTCGTACGACACTATTAATTCAATAACATTAACTGAATTCGTAATCTCGGGAGATACCACCAAGTCAGGTCTCATTTTTTCTGTTTCTTATATTTTTTATGAATCGTTAAACCTAGACGAAAACCAACTGCCATCCGAACCGATTCATCATGCAGTCGAGTACTCGCCCAAGTGTTGGGCCATGATCTTAGCCAACCACAGCTCGCCTCACTAGACATTGAAAGCAGACGAGTCGAAGTAGCAGTCGCGGTTGGTGGACAACAAGTATTGAAAGATGACTTTGTATGTATGTATGTATGTATGCATGTATGTATGTATGTATGTATGTATGTATGTATGTATGTATG
>NW_008705105.1:6724-7901 GCF_000326865.2 Helobdella robusta | reverse complement strand
TCTTTGCGTTTTAAACCAGTCACTGCAACAGTAGAGCCAACTACCACAACCATTACACCATGGCGCTGCCCACGTAATACATGGTTATCATTAAATATGATGTTATCAATTAAGTTAATACAATAAATAAAATGGGGTAAACTTTTCAAACTAATTAATTTTAATAAAAAAAAAACTAATTGTGTACTTTAAAGAATTAAATGCTGAAATATTTAGAAGAAAATTGGTGACGAATAGAATTACTTTAAATATTGGCATGCAAAATAATATTTTAATTTTATCATAAGTTCAAAGTTCAATTAAATCAATAAGATGAAAATATATAGACAAATAAATTAACAAATAAATAAATAACTAAATAAATTAATTAATTAACGAACAAAGAATTTGAATAAATATAAATTAATGAGACAGAAACGGTAAGAAGGTTGAAACAAAATTGGCAAAAATGACACTAAAAACAACTCGCAACAACAACAACAACAACACAACAACACAGCAGCAACAAAACAATACAACTCCTCAACAACAACAACGGAGCGCGACAACAGAACGAACCATGAGAGCATCTTCGACATCGTCTGCATCATAATCAATGTCATCGACAATTGGTCGACCGTCGACTGCGGTGTTGTTGCGTGTTTGTTGTTGCGTGTGTTTGTTGTTGCGTGTGTTTGTTGTTGCGTGTGTTTGTTGTTGATGTCGTGATTAATTTGTTTGTGTATTGCTCTAATTTTGTTATTTGTAACAACGTTACCAGCGTGAAAAAATTAAAAAGAATAATTAATGATGATATTAAACTTGAAAATTTGAAGCTGCATTCACAAAGATAATAATCGCAACAATAAGATATTAGAGCATACAAAAAATGAACGAACAATTAAAAAAACAATTAACCAGCCAGCCAACCAACCAACCAATCAGCAAACCAATCAATCAACCAACCAACCAACCTACCAATTAACCCAATCAATCAACAAACCAACCAGTCAACCAACCAAACCAGCCAACCAACCTACCAATCAACTAACTAAACCGACCAACCAACCGACCAGCCAAACCAACCAACCAGCCAACCGACCAACCAACCTGCATTACTTTTAAACGCTCCTTTGATCCTGGTACCGAACTTCATGAGTGACCCACTGGTTGCCAGTCTCTTCATGGACTTGCTGTC
>NW_008705105.1:4262-6240 GCF_000326865.2 Helobdella robusta | reverse complement strand
CGGCAGCCTCTCTCCAACAACATCGTGTAGTACTTCACGGTGATTGGTGGATATCAATCAAGTATCATTGGATATCAATCAAGTATCATTGGATATCAATCAAATATCATTGGATATCAATCAAGTATCATTGGATATCAATCAAGTATCATTGGATATCAATCAAGTATCATTATTATTCATTATATCATTCCATTCAGAAATATATATCAACATTAACTAATGTTAAATGTTTATTTGAAACGAGCAGGTACAGAACCAGGGCAATAACTAAAAATTTCAAAAACACGTTATAATTGTGCTAGATTATGATGATGACAAAAATTAAAATAACTTTAAAAGCAATATTTATACCACGCAGAAAATATTTTAACATCTTTATGCTGGTTCAAACGACAAGTTGTACCGCAAAAATAACAAATAAATAAGAACAATTTGTAAACAAATAACATCTTTAAAGTTAAAAATCAACAAGCATTTGACCAAAACAACCCTCAAGAGCCTTACAAATTAAATAACTTAACAGTGCAAATGCAATGCATCCGCTTGCAGTTGAAACAGTGCAAGAAATGAAAGGTGATAAATGAAAGGTGAGAAATGATTGTTACGAACGATGTCGCTCTGGTGGAAGAGTGGAAGGAAGTTGTGCTCGAGGAGATCGTATGCGTGTTCATATGCCCTGTGTTGTGTTGGAGATGAGAGTGAAGAAGATACACACAAAGAAGATACACGCACAAAAACACACGCACAAACACATGAACTGTCATGATAGAGAGATAGTGAAGTGATGAGGTGATGAACTGTCAGGATAGAGAGGGAGGGGGTACTGTGGTGGCGCCAACCTAAAGAGCGGTGTTGTTGTTTGCAGCTGTTTGACGGATTCAGCAGGTCCCTCACATACTGATTGAAAATGATGATGGGCGGATGAAGGAATGAAGGCAAAAAAGAATTAATGAATGTAAATGAGAGAATGAGAGTGAACGAATGATTGAATGAAAACAAAAATTAAAAATGAATAACAAACAAAAGGGTGGATGAAGTTAAAACAGATAGATGAAGCATAAGAAAGTAACAAATTATTAAGTTGGAACGATTGATGAATGATGAATGCAGGGAAACAGACTGTTTTTAATCTGCAAGACGACATCCTCATCGAATCTGATGCAGTCGTGGGCGGTTGGATTGAAGTAGTTGTCGTACAGCTTGCACAACTCCACGTGAAGCTCATTCAGCTTCTCTTCTGTCAGCTCAGGTGTCAGCACTTTCTGGTTGAACTCCTCTGACAAGAAAAAAATAAACTGTATCAACATTGGGTGTCTACAATGAAAATAATGATGACAATATCGAGAAAACGAATAAAACTGAAGAATTAAATAAAGGAACAGATAAATCGTTGATGAATTTTTGTTGATCAACCGGCTGATTTTTAATTTAAATAATAACTAATTTGGAACATGAAATTTGTAATGCAGCTGAGCTTCAAAAAGAGTTTTTCTACAATAGCCAGCCAACCGACCGATGACCAGCTTAAAGTTATTACCACGATGAAAATCATTATCATCACCAGCACCATCATCGAAGTTTTAATACACATCACCACTGCAATGATCATCACCATCACCACCACCACCATCATCAACACCATCGCCATTACATCCTTGATCCTTTCTCCACAACCAACTGATATAGCATCCCGCCATCAACATACTGCAGTATGAATGAAGCAATAAATAGACAAGCACTGACCGATGATGAGGTAGAACTGGAGGACATTGACTGAGGCTTCTGCCTTCATGAATTGCATGAATGGAAACAACAGGTCGGGGTCCGTCAGAACTGTTGACAGCTTCAACTGCAAATTCTGTCGTGTCGTGCGGCGGTCGTTTACGTGCAAGCATGCATACATGCATACAATGCATACGTACGTACGTACAAACATACATGTGTGCATGTTGACAGAATTGATTTCCGTATAATA
>NW_008705105.1:0-4212 GCF_000326865.2 Helobdella robusta | reverse complement strand
TTGTTATAATGGGGGACAAAGCCAAAAGAAATGGTATTAAAATTAAAGATAATTTGAGGATACAATGTAGTAAGTGTAAAGCAAATTTTCCTTTCCCGTTTGGTTTGTTGGGAGATACGTTTGATTTGATAAAAGCTATGATAAAATAAAATAATTTTGTGATGGCTGTTTGGACATGCTAACTTTAGAAAAACAAATCTTGTAAAAACTAGTCTTAAAAATTTTGAGCGCGTGGTGATAATAAATCTCCTTGATTACTTATCGGATAATAAATTAATGCCAACTCTTCAGTCGGGTTATAAAAAAAGAATTTGAAAAAAAAATCTTTAACCAGTTATATTTATAGGTTGTCAGCATCATGTGTTAGACACAATTTCGAAGCATTCCATGAATGAAATTCTAAGAAGATTACAAAAAATTTAAGGTTGATATATCGACTAAGGTCTAGGCTTCCAAATTATATTTTGCTTATATTATATAATTCTATTATATTGCCATAGTTTACATATTGTAATCCTATTTGTGTTATACTACTAAATCTGATCGGCATGTCTTAAATGTTTGCCAAAATTATCTCATGCGTATTTTATTTAATTAAAATAGATTTGAACATGTAGATAATTATTATGATGTATCTAATATCATAAAAGTTAATGATTTATATACTATGAATTCGTTACTGTTTTTTTTTTATAAATTGCATAGATTAAATCAATGTTCTTCTTTATATAGTCAAGTGAATTATTTAACCAATACTCACTCGATTGTTCTCAAAAATAAGCCTGATTTTTATTTATCAAAACCACGTACAAATTTTTTTTATAATTCTGTTTTTTTCTGTCTCTATTCGTCTATGGGATTCCTTGCCTGCATACGTTAAAAATATTACTTATCTCAGCTTGTTTAAAAGAAGTATTTTTGAAACGACTAGAACTAATTAATTTAAGTCTCTCATTCCAATTCATTAGCTTCATTTGTTTCAATTTATTTTTTAATTTTATGAATTAAACGTTTTACTCAAGTTTATTATTATATATTTCTGTTAATTTTGGTCAGGGTGGTCCTAAAGGTTTAGGCCTCGGATATACTGGTAATATAAATGATTTGATTTGGTAAATAAATGAATGGATATAATTGCGTGTATGTGTGTGTATGGACTTCTGAGACTCTTCTTTTGTTACTTATGTTTATTAAGAAGTATTTTGTCTTTATTTGATCTGGGTGGCCCTACAAGTGCGAGCTTCGGGTCTCCTAGCGAATAACATATGTTTTTTCCGCATGTGTTTGCTGAATAAAAGGATTATTGAATTGAATATAAATTTTATTTATTGCTTTTCTAAAAACTGTATAAAAAAAATGTCACCCTCTGAGACACAAGTTATTGTCAGCTACAGGTCAACAAAGAACCAAATGTATTCTATTTACCGGTGAAGACAAAAATATTCAGCAATAGTACTTTGGACCCAAAATATGGAACAAGCTTGCAACCCTTGTTCAACAAAGCCATTCTTACTCGAAGTTCAAATCTGACATCTATAAACTTATAAAAAACTGATGCAATACGATCGTTTTTATCCATTTGACAATTGTTTGATTTTGTTTAATTAATTTACCGAATTGTGATAGACATATGATAGTTTTGTTCGGACAAATAACAGTTAATTATATATCACTAAATCAATTTATTTTTTATCACATTTTTTCCGTTAGTTAAGTGGCCGTACAAGCCTTTTGGGCTTCTGGTTATACTTTAAATAAATACTTTAAATACTTTAAAATTTTCTTCATCCGCATTGCGATCATACAAAAACAAAAAACCTATAAATATATGAAAAGTCATTTAAATACATACACATACATACATGCATAGGTAATACATATTTTAGAAACAAATATTCAAGTAAACTGAAAAAACTCTAACCCTGTTTTGATGTTGTAGATTAGAAGCTTTCTGGCTGAACGAATGTAAGATGGGTACGTCTGTGGATGTCTCTGTCGGGTTGCCATCAAGCTGCAACAGGAATAATTCGATCACATACATGTTCGTCGCAACAAGAACAATATTCATAATATAGTGTATTTAACCATAGCACGCGTGTAACACATCAGGTCAATCACAAAAATTTTTTTGTTTCGCCATTTGGAATTTGTGTTTCAAAGTCTGTTAACTCTTGCGCATTATTTTCGACCTTAAACTTTCAAATTTCATCTGCTCTAAAATCTTGCGACTATATCATCCTGTCCATTCGATATTATTTTTGTCGATTCGACTTCTACTTTAGCTTGCTTTCTCGTTGTTCCTCGCTTCGACTACTGCACTTTCTTATTGAATGGTCAGGTGCACTCACCCTTATCATTTCCTACAATGAGAACAAAATAGACCATTTAAACAAGTGCTTGAGCTAGATGTGCTTCACTAATCAAATTGCACTAGCTTCCCGCTCATTACCGTTTTTCAAACCTGCAGTAATCATTTAAGTAAACCATAACCACCTTATCTTTACGGCCGCTCACATCCTGGATACCACATTGACCACCATTTTTGATTAGACTTATTGAATAACTTACACCAGCCTGTCAACAAATCTATTCCGGGTAACTGTAATTTCTTTTAGTTCTCCTGCCTGTCCTCTTCCATCCGACAACAACAAACTTCATCTACTCGGCAAACATTTAAAGCAGACTTGTTTTTGAAAGCATTCAAGCGTGATATCAGCAGTAATTCACCCTGAGCGCCACTTATCCGATGCACAGGGTTCCGTATAATGGACACAACATTATTATTTTATAAAAGCTTATTGATGACGGTTCAAATGGCATAATCAGTGACTGAAATTGTTACGGCGTCATTTACGAAGGGCAGTCTTTCTGCAGTGTAACTGCAAGTTATAAAGTGCTTCCACTATCTAAGCAATGAAGACGATTCCAACTTTAAAGATTGACTATAATGTTTTGTGAAAATGTTAAGGGTAATATCGGAAAGAAAAAAAGTAACAAATTAAAATGATTATAACTGAAAAAATGAAATATGAATTGGAAAAACCAACTAACTGGTGAATCATCGAAAAACAGCACCAAGAGATTATTGATAATGTCCTGAAATATTTGTTATAAAAACATTCAGTACTTTTATTATTTATTTAAATGTTCCAACTTTTTCGTTTATTTATATTTTTTATTTAATGTTAACTGGAGGTAGTTTAGAAATATGTTCATTCAATCGCAAATATTCCTTGCCCAGACTTCCATGATACTCAAAGGTTATAGATTTGAAAGGAAAAATTAACATTGGTGCGTACGAGAAAACGGGATATCAACTGAAGAATGGGATGAATGGAACGGCAACCCGGTCGTGAACAGCATGGTAAACGCAAGGAAATTGCAATATTAGAATTAAATGATAAAAGAAGGATTTTGGCTGATTAAACTTTTCCAAAACATCCACAATAAACATTTCTAAAGCTTGAATTGTTGAAGAACATCATGATGGAATGATCTTTTACAAAAACTTTTTCTAACAACTTTGCTCACACAAACGTTTATATAATTGAATTGATCATTACATTTAATTTCAGCCACGTGAATTTAGTAAATTGTTTGGCTGATGTTGCCAGGATTTGTAAGAATCAATTTGTAAGTTTTGTTAGTTTTATCTAATTTAACTTCTTATTATTTATATTAGCTCATATTCTGCAACGAACCCTGATTGAACTTTTAATCATCAACGTACATTTTCTAATTGTTCAGTTGAATTAATTTTAACTTAATTTTTCAATAAAAACAAGGTTCGTGTGCTAAGAGCTTGAAAACATTTTCTCTGCTTTACATACAAAGCAAATAATATCATTTACTCTAGATTTTAACAAGGTCATAATTATTGAATCACTTAGGGCAGCATTTGATGTCATCAGCGCTTGTGTGTGCAGCACAACTTGAACTTTCAATAAACACTTTCTACATTAATTATGATAATATCGCAAAAATAGCTGATGGAATCATTAATGTGATGTTCTTAAAAACCTCATGACAACATAATAATAACGACAACGAGGTGGCATCAACTCACAGGGTCAGCAATGGTATCCATGGCGGGCAACATAACAGCACCAGTGAACAACTCTTTCAACAGGGCATAACAACTCCTTATTAAATTTTAATAAATTGAATTTTAATTCATTATAATCTCGCGACACCATGTCAGACAGAACATTG
>NW_008705104.1:0-1036 GCF_000326865.2 Helobdella robusta | reverse complement strand
CAGATACAGCAGCACCAACTATTCGCTGAGAACTGACGAGGAATAAGATAACGACTATGATGATGGTGAAGATGACGACGACTATGATGATGGTGAAGATGATGACGATTATGATGATGGTAAAGATGATGACGATTATGAGGATGGTGAAGATGTTTTGATGAAAATAACGCTCATGTGCTGGATAGCAATGATATATAGTCTACACTGAGAAATTGGATGATGATGATGATAATGATGATGATGACGATGATGATGATAATGATGATGATGACGATGATGACGATCATGATGATGATGATGATGATGACGATCATGATGATGATGATAATGATGATGTGATGATGATGATGGTGATGACGACGACAACGACGGCGATGATGTACGTCAGTGATGACAAACAATGCCAATGCTAATTTTTTTACAAGCATTTATAATCTGTTCACACCGATTTTCTTTCTCTCTCTCTCTCTCTCTCTCTCTATCTATCTCTTTTTCTCTCTCTTTCTCTATCTCTTTCTCTCTCTAATTCTTTCTCTCTCTAATTTTTTCTCTCTTTCTCTCTCTATCTCTATCTATTGGTTTAAGTTACATTCTCTCTATCCTCTTTTTTGCTTACTTTTAATATATATATATATATGTGTGTGTGTGTGTGTGTGTGTGTATGTGTGTGTGTATCGAGAGAGGGAAAGAGAGAAAGAGAGAGAGAAAGAGAAAGATTTCTTTTTTCTCTCGTACTCTGTGTGCGTATACATGTGAATAATTTATTCCTAATTAGAACATTGCATAATTTATTCATAATTATAAATCTTCCAGCCAATAGGAAGAGAGCGAGCAATCAGATGATCACCTGTTCGCTACCTGTATTGTTCTACGCAGTGTCTTTTTCGTATTGTTGCTTATCGTTGTTGCGTATGTTGTTTCGTAATTGTGTATGTTATATTAAAAATTTTGTATATAAATGTTGTAAAAATTGATAGTTGTAGAGCTGTTGTATTATTGTTGTTGTTGTTGTTGTATCATTGTTGCTGTTATT
>NW_008705101.1:0-1038 GCF_000326865.2 Helobdella robusta | reverse complement strand
AAGACGACGACGATGATGGTGATGATGATAATTAAGATGGTGATAGAGATTATGTTGATGATGATGTTGTTGACCATGAGGATGAGAAAGATGATGAGAAAAGATGATGGTGACGATGGAGTCACAAGAACATTTCTTTTTGAAATAAGCGCTATATAAATGTGCAACTACTACTACTACTGATAATTATGAAAAAGATGATGATGATGATGAAGACGACGATAGTGATGGCAGACAAATAAATCAATAATATAACCGTGATTGATGATGATGGTTTTTAGTAATCTTTATAACGCTAACAATGACAGCTACTTAGTAGTAATAGTACTAGTAGCAGTATTAGTAGTAGAAGTAGTAGTAGTTATAGTAGTTGTTGTAGTAGTAGTAGTAGTAGTAGTAGTAGTAGTAACAGTAGTAGTAGTAGCAGCAGCAGAGGAAGTAGTATTAGCAGTAGAGCAATAATAGTAATAGTAGAAAAAGTAGTACTGATGATGATGTCGCCATTGATGGTGGTAATGATGATGATGATGATAATGGTTTTACTGAAGAAGAAACTTTTTTTGACAAATGGTGGTCAGGATTTTGATTAATAATATGCTGCTACAGATGATGAAAATACCAGGTAGTGATTAGGATAAGGGTTGTAAGGATGATAATGTTGATGGTGATGATGTTGATGGTTGTGATGATAATGATGAAGAAAATGATGGAGAAGACTATGATGAAAAAGTTGGTAATCAAAACATCATCATGGTGATAAAATTTTAGATCGTATTTTACTCATTTTACTTTATTTTTCACCTATACGTTCATCAAATGATTTGCTAACCAACTAACTCACTCATTCGATCTTTCAATTTTTCATTTCTTCAATTTTTTGTCACCATCATCGTCACCATCATCTTCATCATCTTCATCATCGTCACCATCATCTTCATCATCGTTGTTTGACCTTCCGTGCCTTCACACACGCAGTACGTAGTTGGTTGACTTTTCAAACGTGCACTCACAAATTGAAAATGTTTCATCGGCGATTTT
>NW_008705100.1:0-1038 GCF_000326865.2 Helobdella robusta | reverse complement strand
CAGACAAACATACAAACAAATATACAAACATAAATACAAACAAATGATAACCCGTAAACAAACGAACGAACATACATACAAACGAACATACAAACATACAAACAAACATATAAACATACATACAAACAAATGAAAATACAAACAAACATACAAACAAACATATAACAAAAACACAAACATACATGTAAAAGTACAAAATCGATCGGAGCCTATAACCATCCGACACACCACAGAGAGCAAACAGCAAACTCATTCATTCGTTCATTCATTCATTCATTCATTCATTCATTCATTCATTCATTCATTCATTCATCCATTCATTCATTCATTCATTCATTCATCCATTCATCCATTCATTCATTCATTCATTCATTCATTCATTCATTCATTCATTCATCCATTCATTCATTCATTCATTCATTCATTCATTCATTCATTCATCCATTCATTCATTCATTCATTCATTCATTCATCCATTCATTCATTCATCCATTCATTCATTCATTCATTCATTCATTCATTCATTCATTCATTCATTCATTCATTCATTCATTCATTCATTCATTCTACATACTAGACATTCATTCCTCCATCATTCATTCATTCATTCGTTCGTTCATTCATTCATTCATTAAATACTCCTATCCAAACTAAAAATCATTAGTTAGTAAGAGGCACAGCTCACAACTGGATGAGAAACTCTCTTTAAAAACGGTCACGATATGCTTCCACTTGCATTCGAACCAGGTTCCGATTCATCACGGCCAACCACTAGCAACCATACATATGGCCCCCCTCTTTTTTCTATCTAAATTAAAATTCATAACTCCTATTAATTTATTTTATGTGTTATTGATTGTGGATAAGTTTTGAAAATGGAATTATTGGAATGAATGGATTGAAGTGAATGACGTGAATGAAAGGAATGAAAAGAGTGAAATGAATGTATTTATAAGTATATATGTAAGTATGAATATCCGTTTGCATTTTTGTATGTATGTATGTATGTATGTATGTATGTATGTCTGTATGTGTATG
>NW_008705099.1:0-1039 GCF_000326865.2 Helobdella robusta | reverse complement strand
AGCTTGCGCTATTGACGAACTATGTACATATATTAAACTTTTGAAATATCAAATACATTTTTGAAAGGGATTCAACAATGATTATGATGATGATGAAAATGATGATGATAATGGTGAAGAAGATGAGGATGATGATGAAAATAATGATGAAGAAGATGATGGTGATGATGAAAATAATGATGATGAAGAAGATGATGGTGATGATAATAATAGCAATAACGATGATGATGATGATGCTGACGACAAAAATGGTGATGATGATAATGATGATGATGACGTTGATGATGATGACAACGACGACGATGACGATGAGGATGATGATGAATCGATCATCAAGCGACGACATTCAGCAGACGTGGATGAGTCTTTTGTTGTCTCTGCATAATGAAGGGATGGGGTAGATAGGTTTAGGGTTATCATCATAATCATCATTATTACCATCTTTATCACCATTACCATGATCATCATTATCAACACCATACACGTCGTCATCATCACCATCATCATCATCATCATCATTATCGTCGTCGTCTTCTTCATCACTTTCATCATAACCATTACCGCGATTAAAACATTCGGCTCGGAATTGGCAGGAAACAAATTATGCGCTATATAAATGAACAAACAAAGACGCAACACTTGCTTTTAGATAACAACAAAAACAACAACATCAACAACATCAACAACAATAACTACAACTACAATAATAATAATAATAATAACAACGAATTATGAAAACTATTATTACTATTATTCCCCCAATAAAAATAGCATTAATTGTGTGGGGCGTTTAGTGTCAATCAATACTCGCAATCGAGCAGGCAGGCAAGCAAGCAAGTAAGGAAGTAAGCAAGGATTACTTATCTTAATCTTCACATCAGATGTTGAGGATGATGATGATGATGTTGAGGTTGTGTTGATGATGATGATGTTGAGGTTGTGTTGATGATGATGATGATGAGGTGGTGATGATGATGATGATGAAGTGGTTGTGATGATGATGATGAGGTTGTGGTAATGATGATAATGATGTAAGGTG
>NW_008705098.1:0-1039 GCF_000326865.2 Helobdella robusta | reverse complement strand
TGAGCGGGGAATCTGTGGTTCATGTTGAAAATTTGTCTTTGTGTACATGTTTTTCAAAACTTTACCCCGTCTTACTTAAATTTAATTCATTTCATGCGTTTTTTATTTGAAATATAGTGATTATACATATGATTATATACAATGAAAAACTATATAAAGCATGGGGGAGCAAACTTTAAGCTGTGAGGGCCGCATTGAGAGCTATTTGACATTTGAAGGGTCACATATGTATTCAAATAGCAAATTTTTTAGACTTTTTTTATTTTGTAATATATGGCTGACGACCATTTTTATGGTCGTAATGTGATCTTTTTTTGATCGGACAAGGGTAAGGTTAGGACCTCGTGGGCCGCATAAAATGTAATTAGCCCACTCTGTTATAAACCCTTGAAATTAATAGTTCGCATTAATTATAAACAGATATTATGAACTAGTTTCAAAATAAAATTTTCATCGTAAGATTAACGCTAGCACATGTTTGCAGAGAAAAGAATGTTGAAACATCTGCATTTAATTAAGAACATTTAGAGATTTTTGTATCAAATTGATATGAATGTGTGTGTGTGCGTGTGTGTGTGTGTGTGTGCGTGTGTGTGTTTGTGTGTGCAGATATGTTAATGTGTATGTGTTTTTAATTAAAAGTATATATGATATAACAAATTCTATTTTTGTTTCAGAGGAAACAATTTTTTACCAAATTACAATAGGGTGTGTTGTTAAAATTGAACGTTAAACAATAAAAAAAATCTTAAAACAAGTAAAGATCAAACGACGTCATCATCATCTCATAGCATCATCATTTAATCAGATCGTAATCATTTTTGCCTTACCGGATTTCATAACCATCATCACTATATATATATATATATATATATATATATATATATATATATATATATATATATATATATATATATTATATATATATATATACAATATTCTATAAATTCTACCGAATGTTTGGCGTTGATATGTTTGTATTTCGTTTTTTCAATTTTTCTCACTTTGGTGAACGTTTAGTTTATTAAAATTCAAAATA
>NW_008705097.1:0-1037 GCF_000326865.2 Helobdella robusta | reverse complement strand
GATGATGATGATAATGATAAGGATGATGCTGATAATGATAACGATGATTCTGATGATGATAACGATGATGCTGATGATGATAATGATAACTATAATGATGATGATAATGATAACGATGATGATGATGATAATGATAACTATGATGATGATGATGATTACTGTTGTCGTTGATAGCTGTGGTGACGATTACAATTAGTGACGCACCGTATCTGAAATTTCACAATGGGCTTCGGTCTTATTAAAACTCCAAACTGCTGAACAGCCGACTGACAACAAGGCAATTTTCGTTTAAAACATTCCACGTTTTTAGTTTCCAGGTCAATAGTTTTGATCACTACCGGCGGAAAATGCACTATCGTCACCAGAGCTGTTAAAACGGAATTTGAAGGAGGAGAGGGGTTGAATATTATCCCAATGAAGAGCTGTTAGATAAACACGAATCGCCAATTGCTTTTTCAATGACTTGTTTTTTAATCTGAAATATAATTTTTTTTTCGAAATTGTGGTTTTTGGTATTCTGCCATGGGCGTCAGTCGGTCACAATAGTGGATCGGCTATTGGGCTTTCGGCCAAATTCACTATTCGGTGCATCTCTAATAATTATAATGAAGTCTTTTTGATGATGATGATGACGACGACGATGACGTCGATGATGATGAGGATGATGTTTTGATGGTTGTAGTCACGATAATTAGAATATCTTTATTGTTGATGATGATAATTGTGGAAATGTTAATGATGACGATGATAATTGTACTGATGGTAATGACAATTTGGTTGTTGTGGTTTATGATGATGATGATGACGATGATGATGACGTCACGAACATGGATGATAAACAGATCTAGCTAAATGGGGTTGTGTACAATGTTGTCCATTAAAAAGGTTTGCTCTGGTGATTAAAATATGTTGGCTTGCTTCCTATTTCATTTGTACGCTTTACGGCGTGTATGTATGTATGTTTGTATGTAAGTTTGTATGTATGTATGTTTGTTTGTTTGTTTGTTTGTTTGTTTGTATGTATGTATTTATGTATG
>NW_008705095.1:1463352-1503564 GCF_000326865.2 Helobdella robusta | reverse complement strand
ACTATCATGTACCTCTTTCTTTTTTTCTTTTATTTTTTTCCGTTTATTCATTTATCGCTTCAAAGGTTCCTTATAAAAAACAATCATTGGCATGACAGCAACACACACACACACACACACACACACACACACACACACACACACACACACACACACACACACACACACACACACACACACACACACACACACACACACACACGCACCCACAACACACACGCACCCACAACACACACGCACCCACAACACACACATACACGCACACACACGCACACTAGCACACACACACGTACACACGCACGCACACACACAAACTTCTCACTATTCATTTGTTGATTTGTTGATTAGTTTCATATCACCTGGTGCACAGACGCAGCAGAGCACCATACAGTTTTGTAACTGAAAGAAGCAAAACTCCGGCACGGCTTCACTAAATTCACATAGAAAATGTAAAAGTAACATAATAACCATAGAATAATAATAATAATAATTGCCCTACAAGTGTCCTAACATTATAATTACCACTATGACGTCACCAACCAAATAGAAATATTTCAAACCACGTGACATCCGGAGGGCCTTGACAACAACATTGTACGACAACATTGTACGACAACATTGTACAACAACATTGTACGACAACATTGTACAACAACATTGTACGACAACATTGTACAACAAAAAAAATCGAATATTATCAAAATGGTTAACAATCATATTTTTGGTAGATACGCAACTCAAACAGCGCAAGCGATGATGATATTCTTACTACAACTGCCAGTAACCTCAGTGCTGATTATTTTCCAAACTTTGTTTCCTTTCTAATTCTTTTATTCACATTCTTCCAATTTTGTTAAATTTCTGTTTCTCACATCATCATCATCACCATCATCATCGTCATCATCATCATCGTCGTCGTCATCATCTTCATCACCATCATCACCACCATCATCATCATCATCACCGTCATCATCATCAAGATGGCCACCTACTTTGATTTGTATCTGTTCTTGAGTGGATCTCTGATGCCTGTGTACCTGTCCAATGAGATGGTGCACATGTGCATGATGGAGGAGGTGCACATCATCACGTCTGACATCTGATTGGTTGGTTGATGTTGATTGGTTGGTTGACAATTGGTTGGTTGCTGATTGGTTGGTTGCTGATAGGTTGGTTGGTTGCTGATTGGTTGATTGGTTGGCTGGTTGTTAATTGGTTGGTTGCTGATTGGCTGGTTGGTTGGTTGTTAATTGGTTGGTTGCTGATTGGTTGGTTGGTTTGTTGTTAATTGGTTGGTTGCTGATTGGCTGGTTGGTTGCTGATTGGCGGGTTGGTTGCTGATTGGCTGGTTGGTTGCTGATTGGCTGGTTAGTTGGTTGGTTGCTGATTGGCTGGTTAGTTGTTAATTGGTTGGTTGCTGATTGGCTGGTTGGTTGGTTGGTTTGTTCCCTTATTAGTTGATTGACTGGTTTGGTGGGTTGGTTGTTTAATTGGTTGTTTGTTAATTAGTCGGTTGGCTGTTTGTTTGTTGTTGTTGGTTGATTGTTAGATGATTGATCGATTGTTCGTTTGTTTAGTTAGATGGATGATTGGTCGATTGGTTGACAAAATGCATAAAAATCAATGATTAATCTTACATTTATTCATTCTTGCATTTAAACAGCTTACTCACCAAAACTTTCATTATTTCAATTCTTCATTCATTTGTTCATTAGTTTGTTCATTCAACCATCCATCCATCCATCCATCCATCCATCCATCCATCCATCCATCCATCCATCCATCCATCCATCCATCCATCCATCCATCCATTCATCCATCCATCCATCCTTCCTTCCATTTATCCATCCATCCATCCATTCATTCATTTATTCATTCATTCATTCATTCATTCATTCATTCATTTTCGTATGTTTTTCTGTTTAATTGTTCGTTCGCCCATATATTAATTTATGGACTTGTTCAAATGCTGGTTCATTCGATAAATTTTTAAATATGTTTGTTCAACATTCCGTGAATCGATTGCTTATAAATTCGCACAATCACTGCTTCCATTATTATGGGGTTAATGATTTGTTCATTCATTTATTCAAAGTTTCACTAACTCTGTCGATCAACCTTCATGTTTTTTAATTTTAATTTTTTTTAAATTAATAAATTAATGTTTTAGCTGTGTTGTAATAATAATAATAATAATAACATAAATAATAATATCGTTATTTAACTGCTTGTAACCAGCATAAATGTTAATTTCATTAATTTGCCTGGCAGCCCGAATATTAGTCTGGCACAGAGTTGGGAAGAACTTTTGAGAACTATTTACCTTTGAACCTTTGAAGGGCCGCGTCTGTACTTAAATAGCAAGTTTTTTCGACCCGGGGGAGATATTTTTTAAGATTTGTGGCTTCTTTTTTTGGTCGTAATGTCTGCTGGTCGATCTTTTTTCTGGCGAACAAGACCTCCCGAGCCGTTGTTTGCCCAGCCCTGGTCTAGCAATGTTATGAAAGTAAAACCTCGAAACAACTGTTATTACGCGTGTGTACAACAAATATCAGAATAATTAAAATTTGCTTCTGCCAAATAAAATTAAATTCAAAAATTAAATTCAATAGATAAATTAGTTAATAACGATGAATGAATGAATGGATGAATGAATGAATGAATGAATGAATAAATGAATGAATGGATAGATGAATGAATGAATGAATTTAAATAATAAATGAACGAGTGAAAGAACGAACCAACACATAAACAAAGGAGCGATATTTTATGACTGATTGGTAATAAATGAACATTGAGAGTTTCTGGATATTTTTTTTTGGTTAAACTTTTCATCCATTCACACCCATCAACTGACCAACAACTGAATGACTGAATCGACTGAATTGAAACTACGTCACAAATGAATGATGAAACGAAACGAAACGAAATTTTATTTGCTTCTCAAAATTGAAAATTTAGGAATAACGAATTAAGGTAAATAAAGAAGCAGCAAACAAACGAATCAGCAAACAATCAATCAAATAAACAGACAAACAAACAAACAAACAGACAAACAAACAAGTGAATTTAAGAACCATCAAACGAACATGCATGCAATAAAACCGAGATGAATGGAAATAATAACGAAGTAGGGATGAATTGTCGGTTGGTTCATTTATGAAAATCTATCATCATTTTCATATGAACATCATTGTTAATGAAGACATGAGCAATTGAAGAACATTCTGACTCTGAATGTTCATTAATGTTGTCAACTTCTGCAGAAGGGTTGTCTTCAGCATTTTTGTCATTCTATGTCATCACCAACAATGTTGTCAGTTTATCATCATTATCATCACCATTATCATCATCTTCACCATCATCGTCATCATCATCATCACCAGCACCACGTGGTCAAACTTGATGGATGGTCAACATTCATCGAAGCAAGAATAAGAAGTCTCTTGTTGTTATCGTCCTCACATCAGCTGCACTGTGCCTCTTACATCACGTGCAAACGTACATCACACACAAGACATACAAACATTTACACACATCACACATACACAAACACACACACACACACACAAACACACTCACAGACATTTACACACATACAAAACACACACACAGGCTCACACACACACCTACACGCACGTACACACACACACACTACACACACACACACACAAGAGCACTTTCATCAACACTGGTTCATCATAATCTACATTATAAGCTTGTTAACGATGCTCTGCCCACATGAAGTTGACCAGCAAAAAAGTGAGCAATAAAACACGCAGAATTATTGGAGGCTGTTTGCAGTTAAAATGTCCGCGGTCCTCTCCATTACGTCCAGCCAGGTTGAAGGTCAGACTGGTTGGTTGATGGTGTGCATGGCCGGTGGTCAGTGCAATGCACTTAATGAATGAATTGATGAATGGATGGATGGATGGAATGAATGAATGAATGAGTGAATGAGTGAGTGAATGGATGGATGGATGGATGAATGAATGAATGAATAAATAAATGAATGAATGAATGAATGAATGAGATAATAAACGATTGAATGAGTTAAAGGACAAATAAATAGATAATAAAGTTAAGAAACAAAAAAAATGATACAATTGAACAAATAAATAAATAAATGAAATGTAAAAAGTTTTGAAATGATTGTTGTTTATTTCTGCGACAGATGCTGTCAAATAACCCGACATCCCTGAATATTATTTTCGACTTCCAGGTTGACTTTTTGATTTGTTGGTTTGTATTTTTGTGGAATGTGAAGTTGAAAATGTTAGCTAATTTAAAATAATTAAGTTTGATAACATAAACACCACCACAATCACAAAAGTATGGACATTTCTTCGGGTCTTCTAGCTTTGCTGAATAAACATATCATTGAATTAAAAGTTGAATAATAATAATTCACGATTGGCTGACATGCACTTTTTGTTAGCATACATCTGGCAGATATGTTCGCCTACCTATTTGCGATCGTGAACATGGAAAAATTTTTCAAGTCATGAATTTCTGTGATTTTCTGCGCAAGAATTGGAGTTGGTTTCGTGTTTGTGGCCTTGTGAAGAAGGAAGCACTTCCTAGCCAGGGACGCACGGACACCCATGTCGCAACCATTTCCCTTTCGGGTTGCACGTTGTTGTGTTCCGCACGAGCTTGATGATATGCTCGAGTTTTGTTTGTTTCGAAGTTTATTTCTGATTTGTGGTGGGTGGTGGTGTTTGGAGTTCATGCAGTGGCCGATCGTCGGGAGCAGTGATTCAATAAAAGTCAGAACATGGATCGTTTTGTGTATAAAATGAACCAAAAAAAAGTTGTCATCCACACCACCACAAGTCTTGCCTCCCCCCCTCCCGTGAAAATTTCGGCCCCCCAGTCAAAAATGTCTAGACCCGCAACTGGGTTCATGTGACGTTCATTTCTTTGGAGTTCTGTGTTAAATTTGAATGCAGATAAATAAGTGACTAGGTGGAAGTGGAAGAAAAATATTAAATAAATCAATGTGAATGTGTTGTTTATACGTGTTGTTCATGCGTGTTGTTCATACGTGTTGTTCATGCGTGTTGTTCATACGTGTTGTTCATGCGTGTTGTTCATACGTGTTGTTCATACGTGTTGTTTATGGGTGTTGTTCATACGTGTTGTTCATGAGTGTTGTTCATACGTGTTGTTCATGAGTGTTGTTCATACGTTTTGTTCATGCGTGTTGTTCATACGTGTTGTTCATACGTGTTGTTCATGCGTGTTGTTCATACGTGTTGTTCATGCGTGTTGTTCATACGTGTTGTTCATGCGTGTTGTGCATACGTGTTGTTCATACGTGTTGTTCACGAATGTTTACAGTGTAGATGTGCATGTGTTGTGTGTTTAAATATACATTTATATTTTCGCGTGTCTTGAACATCCATACGAATTTCATGGCGCACAATCATTCCACTATGGTGCCATTTTTGAATTCTTCTCATGGAAAGAAAAAAAATATAAAACCATCGAGCTTTGAATGAGTGACAGAAGCTGCTTGGAAGATGTTATCAGCCGCAGAAATGAACTGTGCAACTGACGGGTGTGACTTTTGAACGACGGTCGTCAATCAGATCGCACGAAGCAACAAAATTTTTCTCTCCACCGAATATTTTTTTAGGGGAACGTCGAAAAGTATTTGATGCACGATTGAATTTATTAATTGAGACATAACATGCACCTGCTCATGCCATTTAAGAGCAACAGCAGCAAGCAACAACCACCCCACAGTGTGCAACGCAACATGAAGCAGGGCCATGCAGGGGACAGGCAGGCAGATGAGGCTTGCAATGATGAAAGGTTTCATTCTGATGCAACGTGGCCACATTTTCTGCTTATTTTTTTCCGTTTCTTGAGCTCAATGTTAACGCGTAACTGCTAGTTGAGTCAGTTGAAACCTCGACGAAATATCAATTGAATTTGAAAATAAATTAAATGTTGCCAACATTTTATGCCAGGGGTTTTTGTGGTTTGGTGATTTGAAAGTTGAAAGGCTTAAACAAGTATCGACATCTTACTTTCACTCAGCCAAAGTTTTTGTAGATAATCTTTGAAAGGTGAAGGTCTTAAAAAAATATATTCACACTTTTTAATAATGATTCGCACGTGAGTGTGTGCATGTGTGAACATCGCGAGTAAATAGAGGCGTGCGTGCAGATGTGGCGAACAAGAAGAGGAGGAAGAAGATTTATTTGAAGAGGAGGAAGAAGAAGAGGAAGAAGTGGAGAAGTTGCATTAAATAAAAAATAGTGAAGAACACAGGCCAACTGACCAGCTGACATCAATACTCAACATCGACCTATCGAGGCGTGAACTCGTACAAAAATCTTCAACAGCAACATAAACAAAAAAAGGATCAAAAACTTGAATGTAAACAACAACGTAAACAACAGCAACAACAACAACACGAACAAGAGCAAAAAGACAATAACTCCAGTAACGAAAAGGAACACATAAATTGGCATCTAAAGAGAAGAAATGGACGAGGTATATGATACAGAGCCCTGCTTGCCTGCCTCCACACAAAACGCCATCTTGTAACTATAAAACAAGATGGGCAGAAGACACCGGCAGAATTTATAACATCTTCAAAACCTCTCCAACATCTTCAACACAACATCAACAACATCTCACGAACAACAACCTCTCCAAAGAATACAACAACATTCCACAATTCCAACATCAATGGCAACAACTTCCACTGCATCTAGAACAACCATCCCAACCTCATCCCATTATCACAACATCACATTGTAACATATTATCAACTGCATAGGGAGTTAGCAGAGGATTTCATAAGGTTGCTTCTCAGAGCCACACGTCACCGATCCATCGTTCAGTATTCTTTTTATTGGACATGTTCATGTGTGTGTGTGTGCGTGTGTGCGTATGTGTGTGCGTGCATGAACATGTGCCTGTTTGTGTGTGTATGTGTGAGTGAATGTGAGTATGTGTTTGATTGTTTGTTTGTTTTAACCATTTAACCATAGTTATGCACAGCGTATGTTAAGGATGAAAATATTTATCAAATTAAAAAATAAATACAAATCAATCATTTATTGCAAATTCTTTTAAATGGAATTTTTTTATTAATTACTCGAGGTTAGCTTGGCTTATTGGAATGTAAACTTTGATGTATTTTAGATGGATGTGAAAGATTTTGCATGATTGCCTCATTTCAACTGATAAACAAAGGGTCTCAGTGAAGTGAAGATGCAACTTGCGATATAATTGCATCAGAGACACCTTAAATTTTGCCGAATCCCTAAGAGTAAATTGCAAAACTATCTGAAACCAAACGACAGTGTTCAACTGAAATGTTTATGGAGCCAATCGTACAGCAAATATAAAACAGTTAATAACTTACTTCCCGATTCAAAAGACTGACACTTCAGTGCAGCATTAAAACATTTGCGGTAACCCCACTGCTAAGAGACAATTTCAAAATCTATAAAAAACCACTATTCCGTGGCTCACATTGCTCACAGTAAGCAAGCTTTCTAGAGGTACGGTTCAAATTTGTCATAAAAAGCCTAGTTCAAGAGATTCCTACAAATGTCACTCTGCTGTTCTCAGCGGACCAACAGACATGTTCCATCCAACTGCTGATGATGAGATACAGGCCACGATGAAATTTCAAATATTATTATTGTAGAAAAGTTAGAGTCACGAGCAAAACTGAAAGTGTCCATTTCAAAGACGACAATTTTCTAATTAATATCATTAGTGTTAGTGGCGTCATCATCATCATCATCATCAAACAACATCATCATCATCAACAACAACATCGTCATCATCATCACCAGCATCATCATCAACAACATCATTATCATCATCGACAACAACATCATCATAAACAACAACATCATCATCAACAACATCATTATCATCATCGACAACAACATCATCATAAACAACAACATCATCATCAACAACATCATTATCATCAACAACAAAAACATCATCATCATCAACAACAACAACAATTATATCGTCATCATCATCCTCAAAAACGTCAACACCACCATCACCACCATCATCATTATAATTATTTTCAAACGATAACTCCAACAGCGTTCCGCAGCAGAAGTGCTGATGATGATGTCTCTGATGATGAAGCTAGAGCAAAGTGCCGATGACGATGATGACGATCAGACTGTTGTTAGCAACAATGGAAATCACGAACGCACTCATATGCCCACCTGACAGCCACTTCTAAAAAAATGTTGACAGATTTTTTATGGGATTAAAATCAAAATGAAATACCTAATCCGCGATTGTCCCTGGATCTCTCTCTCTCTCTATCGTGTCACGATAGCACATTGCTTTTAAACACACACAACAACACACAAGCGCACAGACACTTTCGCACACAGACACACACACACACACACACACACACACACACACATACACACACACACACAAATATATATATATATATCTATACCATACTTCCGAAATTCTTAAGTTCATCAAGAACGTTCAACCGTCCTTGAAACGAACTGTAACGAAAATGGAACATCAATTAAACCATAGCAAAAGTAAGATGAGCTGATTTCGATCTATATAAAAACTTAATTAGATTAATGGAAAATAATGGATAGATTAATTAGATTAATGGATGATAATCTATATAAAAATTATCGTATAACAATAAATTATAAAATTTAAAATAATGTTTTAGACACATTTAGACATAAACATGCCCGCGCTATCATCACACTCACATATATGAATATAAATACCATAGAATTATTAAGTGTAACATAAAATAGTGAAATAAGTTGAAATTGATTGAATGGAGAAAACAATTCAGATGGACAAGAGAGGTTAGTGATTTTTTAAATGAAGATAGGATAGAGAGCATTTTCAGTTTAAGAAGTAACAATGACCATAATTTGATACCACGGACGAAGATCGAGTTCTAAAAGGATAAATATAAAATTTACATTATGTCTTGTGACTTTTAAAATTATTTCAGTCCACTTGTGTAAAGAAGAATTGAAATTTGGGTATATTTGATAATTTCCTATTATCTTTTTTTTAAATTGATCAGCAATAAAACGTCTTTCTGCCAACCATTTCAAACAACTAAAGATATTTTTGTATTTTGTGTAGACTAATTTGTTATCAATGGAAGAATTTTTTTAAATAAGAAGAATAAAATTTAATTTTATGAGTAGACAAAATTTAGAGACCTTTAGTGAACCAAAGTAACATTTTTTTTTTTCAAAGATATAAAAGGACAGGTGAATGAAATTGCTTGATTGAATAAGTTAATTAATGAAGAAAAAGCCAAATTTGAGTCATTTTTAGAGAAAATGCAGTTCCTACCAATAGAAGCCAATGAATCGTTTAAATGCTGGATATTAATTGTCAATATGAGCTACCTACATAATCTAATTGTTTTTCCTCTAAAAATGTTGGTCAAAGTTTTTTTTTAATAATTCTTTAAAAAATTTATCGTAACGATAATAACGATAACAACAACAAAAACAAAATAATAATAATTATAATTATAATAATAATAATTATTATTATTATTTAATATTATTATAACAGTGGTAAGAGAAGAGAAATGACGACAACAAGGATGACGTGGACTGGACAGTGATGGAAGAGGCGGGCAGCAGGCAGGACTGATTGAGACGATGATTTTAATGGCGATGACGTCATCATTATGAAGTTCCTTAGAAGGTCGATAATTCTGATAATAGCTTCAATTATGATCATATCGACAAATGGGATGAACACAATGAGAAGGCTTTGCACTCATGATGAATGTTCCGCCGTATTCATGTGACGGTGATGCGAGCTCTGATGAAGATGATAACGACGATGATGAGGGGAGTATAACGAGATGATGATGATGATGATGTAACTAAGTGATGGTGATGATGATGATGTAACTAAGTGATGGTGATGATGATGATATAACTAAGTGATGGTGATGATGATGATATAACTAAGTGATGGTGGTGATGATGATGTAACTAAGTGATGGTGATGATGATGATGTAACTAAGTGATGGTGAAGATGATGATATAACTAAGTGATGGTGATGATGATGATGTAACTAAGTGATGGTGATGATGATGATGTAACTAAGTGATGGTGATGATGATGATATAACTAAGTGATGGTGATGATGATGATATAACTAAGTGATGGTGATGATGATGATGTAACTAAGTGATGGTGGTGATGATGATGTAACTAAGTGATGGTGGTGATGATGATGTAACTAAGTGATGGTGATGTAATGAGATGATGGTGATGATTGGTGACATGATATAATGAATAGTAATAATATAATGAAGATGTTCAATGGTCAGTACCATTTTATTTAACGTCAACGAGTTACAATAATAGTCAGTTGTTTTGTATTTAATGTTTTATTTTTATACAGATTTCGAGAAATTTGTTAAGTTAGATTGTTTCATTTTTCAAGTTTATTAAAATATTTTTTATATGGAAGGTTACTTGAAGAATTTTTAGTTTCTGTTTGCTGGGGGAAGGCAGAACTACCTCCACCACCACTAACACCACTACCATCACCATCCCCCCATTCGTCGCTACACAAGTTAGAGAATAGACTACCACTTTACGATTTGAAAATAATGCAGATGTATACACATATATATTTGATTCTTTCCCACCCAACCAATCACACATCTGCCACTCTTTAATGATGTCAACTTAGATGTTCAAGAACGATTTCAATTATTAAAATAAAATAATGCATGTAGGGCAGTTTGACCATAGAAAGACTTTTAGATGAAGAAATTTTAAATGAAAAAATTATAAATATTCTCCTGGCAATGGATTCAAATTAAAAAAAAAATCGAAAATGCGTGGAACAAACATTAATTTTGATGAGAATTTCTCCACACACTCTGTCATCAGTGCAGATGCAAGCCAACAACTTGCTTCCTCACAATACAATGCATTATCTCCGTGACGTATTTTTTTAATAAACGAAGACAAGACAAAATCATAATTTCTGAAAGCTTTCAACTTTGAAATGTTTGCATGCTTTTAAGGAGGGAATCTTGAACGTCAGTGTCTACAATTTTGTCAAGTTCTATCAGAGGCTGAACACATTCAGTTTAGATTTTATATCCTTTGATTTTGAAACACCATTTAGAAATTTAAACATTACTTTAAATCAAATAAAAATTAAGGAACACAGATTTCAAACAAATGAATGAAGGAAAACATGAATGAATAAATAAACAAATAATCCGACGGGGGCAGTTAAAGTTTTTTGGTCACATCATGCGGAAAGAAGGAATGAAAAATCTAACAACTACCGGAAAGGTTGCAGGAAGAAAAGACATTCGTGAAATCCTAGTGTCACTTGTTGAATATCACCCCATTTCAACTACTACAGAGTGTTGAAGATCGAATTTTGTGGAGGTCGATGGTCGCCAATGTCCTGAAAGGATAAGGCACGAAAAAAAAGAAGAAAAAGTCCGATTTAGTGCGCTTAAACGTAAAGATAAACAAAGGTGAGGACCATAACAAGCAAAGGTAAGGGCCCTAACCAGCAGACCCATCCAGGACTGCTGCTCGACTTCCATCGCATTGTTGCATTGAAATTTTACCACAGATAAACACTAAGCACTAAAATACACACACACACACCACACACACACACACACACACACAACTACACACACACACACACTCCTCACACACTGCAGGCACATAACGAAGCACAAACCCCCTGGGCAGCGAGCACATCAAATGAAATAAACCATATTGGATTGCTATGGCGAGTGTATCATGTAGAGAGCTGATGGAAGTCATATTTAGTATCGTGAATATTCATTATACAAAGTTAGCGCTACAGAAATTTTTGTTAGAAGGCGCGTTTGTTGTAAACAATATTCTTTATGAAAACTGAAACAACTTTATATTTTATTATATTATATATGTAACTGTAAACTACTTTATATTTTAAATAATTAACCCAGTTATGCAGTGACATCTAGCTGGAGGGAGATATATTTTTATTTCGTTTAGTTTTTGTTCAGTTGTGACTCAACCTTCAGAGGTTTTTTGATCGTCTCGTTTTTTCTCGAGCGTCATTTCGCATGTAATCCATGCAATAAATGGAAGCTTCATATTCAAACATTTTTTGGAGTTTTCAAATCATCGTCATCATTATCACCATCATCATCACATCCACATCATCACATTCGTATCATCAACATCATCGTCGTCGTCACTATCATCCCACTAAAATCATCATCACATTCATATTACCACTTACCACCATCTCATTCAAACCATCATCATCATCATCACCAACATATTAAAATCATCATCAGCACCTTCCCATCAAAATCACAATCATCACATTCCTGTCATCATCATCATCATCATCACCACCATCTTCATCATCACAGTACAACCCTAATCACCACATCTCATCATTAACACATTCATATTTAACTCGAGCGTTCTACTAAGCTCTGTACGGTTAGCTACCCACTTGTAAGCGAAGGAAATATTGATAGGAAGACAAATTTCACCACTACACTCAATTCACGTCACCATCATCATCATCGTCATCATCATCATCACGTTCATATCATCATCATCGTCGTCATCATCACGTTCATATCATCAACCCAACACCATTGTCAAAAAGTTATAATATTCATCAGGACAGCAGGAAGACACACAACGTACAAATTGAACCACTTTTAACAGTTCTCAACTCGACCAAATTGTAGTGCTGTATTGCTGATGTTGTTCAGTCGTTGTTGTTGCCGTTGTTTTTGTTGTTTTTGTTGTGGTTGTTGTTGTTGTTGTGGTTGTTCTTTTGTTACCATGTGCATGAAACATGACGTTCATTCAGAACGAAGAACATTTATAGTGTGGGTGGCTGAAAAAATATTTCGTCCAACAGTCTCGTTATTTTGTAAGTGAAGAATTCATTCCTAGCACAACCCTAACGTCATAGGTCGATATGTTTTTAACCATTCACAGATTAGAACAACTAAACATTGAAGGTGATGAAGTGTCTGTGCGTGGGAGCTGCAGCTGCATAATTAACTGACTCACCTAGACTGATTGATTGCTAAGCCTCGCATGTTGCAAACATTAAACTGAATATTTTTTCAAAACATTCAACTGAATGTTTTGCAACATGCGAGGCCTCAAACTGCGCATGGCCTCAAACAAACAATTCAGCTCATCCACTGTCCTGTATAATGTACAAACGCACGCAAACAAATAAATACACATTTAAACACACGTACAAACACGCGCAACCAAATACACACACGCACAGACACACAGAGACACAAATGCACACGTACATACGTATGGATTGGCACACGCATGTTTCACTACTAACTCATCGGGTAGGCTGAATGTAATTTACTGCCGGCTAGTCGATTGTGTCAAATTTTTAATTTGTTCAGTCGCATGTTGGGTTTACGTTCGCCATTATTTAGTGCAGACAAACCAGAAAACAGATAAAAACCAGATAGACAAATAACCAGACGGAGAGACATTACTGACAAGGAGGAAGGCAGGCAGACATACGAGCGGCCAGACAGACAGAGAGAGACAGACAGACAAGCAAGCACACAGACGGTCCAGTAGAGCAGACTGCCTGACACAAGAACATATGCGCTCTGCATGTCCGAGCTACGTGCCTTGCATTGCTCCAATATCTGGCAGTAAAAACGAACCTGAAAAAATTCATGGTGCACGGTGCTTCCATCATAATGATTGCTGGCTTATTTGTTTGAGCTCGTCTGAAATTTTTGGAAAAAGAATTTTAAAAATGTTCTACAGAAGATTTTTTTTGAGAGTTGAGTGGTTATTGACAAGATGAAAATGCGTATGTTAGAATTTAATCATGTTTTTCGTATGTCTCTGTTCTTGTTAGTGTTTGTGTTTGTTTGCATTTCTGTCTGTGTGTTTGTTTAATGATGGTGTATATCTCTTCTCTATGTGTTTGAGATCAATCTTCATCAGCATTCATTAGTGTGCGTGCGTGAATGTCTATATATATATATATATATATTAGGGTGTCCCAGAAATGCATTGAAATTTTTTTTTTAATTAGTTGATGTCTCACCCTCTGAAAAGTGTCTCTTGGGTACAATAATTAAATTGGTGAAGTTGCAGCTCATTTGAACAAGTTTGAGAGGTCCCCCAAGGGCTTTTAAAATTTTACTATCGAGTTAATTCAAAATCCATATCAATAATCTTAAACAATATGCACAAAATGAGTGAAATAAAGCTAGAAATGCAAACTAGTTTAATTATCTCACTGCAGACATTAATTATAGTTTAAAATATTATTAACAATTACCTGTAGAATGATAATCTTTATTAGAAAATGCAAAAAATGTATATTTTTAACCAGTCAACTCGCGATGTTACTGGTGTTGTCAACGTAGATTGGTTACCTGTCCTGCTCTCATCCCTTGTCGATGGCACTACAAAACTTCTTGGAGTTCCAAGGTTAGCATCTGGATTAGGACGAGCAGCTGCTGATGCAGTTCATGAACAGATAAAATCTTGAAGGTGTGAATCAATGGTTATTGGCATGTGCTTTGACACGACAGCTTCCAATACTGAAAAACTCAATGGAGCTTGCACTCTTCTAGAAAAAGCCATGGGACGTAATTTAGTATGGATGGCTTGCCGTCATCATAAGTTTGAAGTGCTGCTTGCCGGTGTATATAGTGTTTGTCTTGGAACATCCACTGGACCAGAAATTTTATTCTTCAAAAGGTTTCGTGAAAATGGACAGAAATGAATCACACACCAGAAGCCAGATCAACCCCTTTGATAATTGTTTCAGATGCAATTAAAGCATTCATCAAATGTCAACTTGAGGTCAGACATTCTCGAGATGACTATTTAGAGTTTCTACTTCTTGCTGCACAAATAGCTGAACTGCAGGTTGATGTAGCCATTCGCAAACCTGGTGCACGGCACAGGGCACGATGGATGGCAAAAGCCATCTACGCATTAAAAATGGAACTATTATTCACCGTAAATAAAACCATTTTTAACTTAAACAGCTCGAGAATTACAAGGTATTCAACGTTTGAATCGGTTTATCATTTGTGTTTATCTTCAGTCATGGTTTTCATGCAGGCTCACTGCTGATGCACCTGTGAATGATATTTTTTTGATACAGCGTTTGCATGACTATGACGATGCAGTTCTTGGTTTGACGATTAAAAATGATGCTGCGTCATTTTTGGTACATGAGTCCAGAATTGGCAACTCTTGTTCTTTCTTCATCTCTCCTGTATGACAAAGAAAAGACTGATCTTGTCCGCACAATACAAGCAGATGGAGGCCCACATCTGATGAAAACACTACCACAAAGTTTTGACAATTTGCGTGCGTCTAAAACATTTTTTGAAACATCTAATATTGATGCCAGTTTTCTTGATGTACTTGTTGAAAACTGGTCAGATACCCCTTATTTCCAAGTTGCAGCAGTGTTTATAAAGAATCTGGTTTGCATTAATGACTCTGCAGAATGGGGAGTAGCGTTGGTACAACATTTCAATGAAACAATCACCAAAGACGCAGAGCAGAAACAATTTTTGCTTCAAGTAGTTGAAGAGCATAGGAAAAACTTTGCAGAATATAATCGTGAACTGCTAGCAAAAATTTGAATTATTTGCATTAATTAATATTCAAGCGAACTGAAATTCAATAAAATCTTGTTTTTCAATCATTTTTGACCTAATTTTTGAAATTAAAAAATAAAAGGCATTGCAGATTTATATATTTTTTCACAATTATATATTTTGTTTCATTTGTATAAACAAATCATAAAACATTTATAATCATATCATATAACACTGTATCAAAAGTTGGTAGCGAACAATCAAACACCAAAATCGGAAACTTTCGACCCCTTGGGGGACCTCTAAACATTGTCCAAATGGGCTAAAATTTAGCAGGTAAATTACTGTTACTATACAGACATATTTAATGGGGTGAGACATCAATATTTTAAAACTTCATATTTTTGGGACACCCTAATATATATATATATATATATATATATATATATATATATATATATATATATATATATTTACGTGTGTGTGTGTGTTTGTGTGTGTGTATTTTTGTGTTTGTTTGTGCGAGTTTTAGCATTTCGACATTAAGCTTTAAATGAAGCCGCATTTTATTTCAACTCGTTTTTACTTTTCAGAATCGAAAATTAATGTGTGCGCGCCAAATAAATAAATAGATTGTTGTTCAAAAATCTCAATCAAGTTTTCGATACATATTTTTAAAAAATATTTAAAAGCGATGAAAAAAATGAACATCTGCTTATTAAGGGACGCGTGAAAACACAAACTAATCTACGGACGGCAACAAATGAAAGAAAAACATATAAACATAGAACTAAACAGTAACATACAAACAAAGAACCAAACCAAAATACACAAAAAAAAAACTTAGAAACAATAAAAAAACTAACAAACAAAACAAACAAACATAGAAACAAACCAACAAACCAAACAAACAAACAGAGAAATAAACAAACAAACAGACGAACAAACAGACGAACAAACAAACAAACTAACATACAAAAAAAAAACAGAGAAACAAACAAAAACACATACATAGATATAAATAAATAAATTTGGACTGACCTGCCACAAGTTGCACATTGTGTAACCAAACGGCCAGTAATCTGTGTGAATGAAGGAAGGATTAAGTGGAATGAATGAAAGATTAACTGGATGAATAAAAGATTGAGTAAATGAATAAAAGATTGAGTGAATGAATGATAATATATAAAAGAATAAGTAAATGAATGAAAGATTGAGTGAACAAATAAAAGATTGAGTGAATGATTAAAAGAATGAGTGAATTAATAAAAGATTGAGTGAATGAATTAAATTGATTAGTGCAAGTTAAATGAAAATCGTTTTGTCGGTGAAAAAATGTAATATTACAATAACTTATTTATTTTGGATAACCCCAACCCAACAAAATAATACTTTTTTTTCGAAATAATATTTTAACAATATTTAATGATGAAAACATCTAAATGAATCATGTTAAATTATATTTCCGATTCTTTATTTTTTTTCGAGTTATAAAAAAAAAACTTCCAACAATAAAAACATGAGAGGTCATCACGTACAAATTTTAGTCTAAGAAGCATCATTGTTGCCTCAAAATAGAAACATTTAGTCAATGAAGTACAGTCAAAGAAAACATTTAAGAATACCTCAATAAGATGGTTCTGTTTGTTAGACGGGCTCCTACTATGTTACGACTCCTTATGTGTTTTTGTTAACATGACATAAATCACAGGCGATCACATGCATGAACCACCGCCCCGGAAGACGACAGCAACAACAGCAGAAACACTAACAACAACAACTGCAACAACAACAACTCAATTCTAAATAATGTAACAGTAACAACATAGTCACAAGACAATGCAACATAACGCAGCATAACGCCTCACCAACACCGACAACATCACAGCAACATGACGAACGTTTATCAGCAACATTATCTTCACAAGCACCCGAATTCAAAATGGACCAATTCAGTCAATTCAACCATGAACAAGTACCCATCTTCTTATTTCATTTGTTGCACGCACACACACACACACACACACACACACACACACTCATATAGGTATAGGAATACCGAAAAAAGATTTTTTGTTCTATCATGCTTAAAATATATAAAAATTTTGGTTTTGAACTCAAGAAACTTTAAAATGATTTACGATCAACCGTTAGAAAATTTAAAAGCTAAACGGATGCTAACTAACGCGGAACACGCCGTGCTTTTCATCTATTGCAGTTTTTTAATCCAATTTTACTCGGCAAAAAATGAAACCAGCAGATCCAGAAAGAAAAGCTTGTGCAGACCACACAAACTAAATATACGCCAAACAAAATGAAATAAATATTAAATCAATGTCAATTGATGAAGAAATACAGGAAAATAAGAAATAATGCAAATTTCTATTCTATTCATTATTACACATTTTTTTATTACCTACTATTTTGAATGTGTTCAAGGAAAAAAGAGTTAAACTATGAAAGCCTAATTCATTCCAGATAATAACAACTCTAACAAACAAGAACCTATAGTTTAATTCGGTTCTACTATTCATCATATCATATCATATCGTATCGTATCGTATCATATCATATCGTATCGTATCGTATCATATCATATCATATCATATCACATCCCATCATTATTTAAATAGAAAGGACGTGGCCTATCGCCAAACTATAAAAAAAATTGAGATAACACGAGAGTTACTGCCGATAAATAATTCACAGATGTAGAAAACAATTGATTCAAACAAGTGAGATGATGAACTCGTGTGCGTGTATGATTTATAATGGCATGGGTCGACGTTCCGCCCACATGGGATGTCATTCGTGCGATCGAACGAACGATTCCACCCAAGTCAAACGTTTTAAACAGTTTTGCAGTCGGTGCCAGTGAATCGTTAATACATTGAGGTCCGTAACAACAACAACATCATCGCTACCACTTTAACGCTGATGATTACGATGGTGATGATGATGATGGTGATGATGATGATGGTGATGGTGATGATGATGATGATGACGATGATGATGATGACGATGATGATGATGATGACGATGATGATGACGACGATGACTCAATGATCAATTTGAATATCAGTTGTAAGCACTTCTCTCTCTGAAAATCATCAAAGGAATGTTCTTCATTGAATCATTCTCTGCCGAATTAATCTCATTATTTTCACCAAGTTGTATTATATTATTATTTTTATTATTATAATAATATTATTATTATTATGATATTCAGAATATATTTTATTAATAATTTTGAACCTATTGATTATTTTGCAGACTCGTATAACATTGATTCGAAAGTATTGATTGGGTTGGTGTGAGGCTCTCTATGAAAAAATATATCATTATGTTATATCATGTATCATTATGTAAAACATGTATTACTGCATGATATCATGTTTTATTGTGTTATAAATTGTATCATTAGGAGATACCATGTATCATTATGTTGAATCATGTGTAAATTATTCTGTACCAAGTATCCCTATGTGCATCATGTATCATTATGTTACAGCAAGTAAAATTATGTTACATCACGTTTAAGTAGTTATATCATATATTGTGCCGGATCTAGACAACTCTAGCGGATGTTCCTACATCTTCACAATGTTTCAAATGGTTACCGGGAAAGAATTTTCAAAAAGTATTTCAATACGTTTCAATGTTGACCGGGGCACCAGCATTTCAACCAGAGAGCCAACATTTTGACAAGGCTAACATTTTGAGAGGGGGCCAACATTTTGACAAAAAAACCACCATTTTGACGAGGGAGCCAACATTTTGACCAGGGGGCAAACATTTTGACCAGGGTGCCAACATTTTGACGAGATGGCCAACAGTTTGACGAGGGAGCCACCAATTTGATAAGGGAGCCAACAGTTTGTGGAGGGGGCCACCAACTTGATGAGGGAGCCAACATTTTGACGAGGGGGTCAATATTTTGACGAGGGCACCAACATTTTGACGACGATGGATGGAGTATCACTGTATCATGTTCTGTATCATAATATTACATGGAAAATAATTTTATTATTATTTTATGTCATATAATTCTGTATTATTCTATGTATCATTGCTTTATATCTATTTCTGATATCTTATAATGTATCATCATAATATGTATTATATATCATGGACCATCATCATCATCATCACATAATTGATCATTACATAGTCCATCATCATCATATCATGTAACATCTATCATTTATTATCATTTCATATATCATATCATGTATCATCATCATCACATCATTGATCATTATATAGTCTATCATCATCATATCATGTAACATCTAATCATTATCATCTATCATTATCATTTCATATATCATATCATATCATGTATCATCATATCACCTGACAACTTCTATTATATAAGGTATCACCTAATCATCATAACAAATAATGTCTATTTTTTATATCATGTGTCATTTAATTTCATACTATGTATCATCTATCATCATATCGTGTATCATCTGTCATTATTACATGTGTATCATATCATGTATCATCATGTACCGTCAAATAACGTTTTGTCTGCCATCAAATTATGCTTCAATAGCAACATTGTACGTTGTTTTGGATTTCTAATAATCTTAGCCACCGTTCGATAATTGAGATGACATGGAGAAACATTAAATCTAATTAGTTGGACCATTTGGAGTAATTGGAGGAAGGTTTATCGTGAACACTTCACTTACGTTTTAACGATTCTTTCATTTACAATCACTCTGCGTATAACCCCAAATTGTGGGTTTTAAAATTTGTCAGCTCTGAAACAAAACGTGGGTGATGAGTTGACAAAAACATGGTGTTCCAATGCGTTCGGTTTTGTAGTTGTTTTTAAAAATGTTTGTTTTGGAGTTGTTTGCTTTGAAGATGTTTGTTTTGAAAGTTGTTTGTTTAAAAAGTGATGTTCATAAAACAATTTGTTTGAACACATACTTGACTTGTTCAGGTTTCCATGACAACATACTATAAACAAACATTTCGTTAATTTTTAAAACATGCTTCAACAATTTTAATGAAGATGAAACGGACTCTTCTTCATCAGTTATTTTTTTTAGGAACGTTGAAGTTCACTGCTCAACTTTAAAATTTACAAAACAAAAATAATGCGTATAAATATATTGCATTCCTGTCTTTTTGTAGAGTTTACGAAGCATTCAGTGGTTTATGTGTTTGTAATGATCCAAATTAGGGTACCGTTCTTTCGTTCGTTCGTTCGTCTGTTTGCTTGTTTGTTCGCTTCTGTTATTCTCGTTTAATTGCGATCGGCTTCATTAAATATTCATTCTCACATCAACATGGCCGTAATGACGAGGGATAATTTTGTTACTACCTTCGCATTCAAACTTCAGTTTTATAACGGAAATTTTTGTCTCATCGTTTTACAGCACTGCTTCACAGACCTCATCAATCGTTGACTTTTTTTATTGTTGTGTTTCATACCAGACACTTGAAACAAATTCAATTCCTCTCAGTGGCTCTCAGCACCAACCTGATACATTTCACGAGATGATATATAATACATTTCGGTGACCAAACAACACGGAGTGGTTGCTCAAAATTCAGGACGTACAATGTGAATTTTAAAATTTGTAGGTGACAAACAGTGTTGAAACAAAACGTAAGAAAGAAAAACGCTGATCAAATTTAGTAGAACTGCAAGACTCTACAACACGAACCGTTTGTATTTGCTTTTGCGATAACTCCCTTATTCAATCACCTCCTACTTTATTTCATCAAATGAACAAACATGGACAATCCGTTAACATTTTTCAGTTTCTCTACTTACAGACCTTGCACCATCAATTCGTAATTCTGTTATTCTCGTTTAATACGTAATATTCATCAACGTGTCATCATCATTCAACCTGTTGATAAAGTTGCTAAGTCACGTCATCTTGTGAAATCATTCACGTGTTCGTTCGTTCGTTCATTCATTGGTTCCTTCATTCATTCATTCATTCATTCATTCATTCATTCATTCATTCATTCATTCATTCATTCATCCATTCATCCATCCATCCATCCTTCCATCCATCCATCCATTCATTCATTCATTCATTCATTCATTCATTCATTCATTCATTCATTTCTGCAGTTATTATGCAGCTAGTTTTGTTCTATGTCCAGGTGCACTGGCAGGGCAATGATGACTGTCACATCGTGCTCTCCACTTGTTTGTTATAAAGATAGTTATAAACATAATTTTATGCATATATAATTATTTAATTTACAATACTATTTTATGCATATATAATTATTTATTATTTAATTTACAATATTATTTTATGCATATATTATTATTTATTATTTAATTTACATTATTATTGTATGCTTAGGTAATTATTTATTACTTAATAATAAAATTGAAGTTAGGAAAATTATAAAAATTGTTATGATTCAAAACATTTCCATTTTTGTGAATGGAAATTAATCTTTTTGGACAAAAAACAAGCGGGGAAAAGAAAAATTTGCATAACATGAAGTGTTCCATTTTTTTGGGTTTTCAGGCATTTCAAAGATTCATCATCCCCACGATTGTCGCCTCGTAAACTTTCAATTTCAAACGTGTTGACTAATTTTAAGAGTGGATATTTGTAAAGTAGGAAACACAAAGTTTAGTAAAAATTTAAATGAATTGTTTGCAGGAATGTCGAGAATGTTACTGTCCTAAAGGCAGGGGCCGCAAAAAATTATTTTATTATCCTCCGTGGAGTCGTTCCTTTCGGAAGGTTCTTAAAGAGAAAGTACGTCAGCATTTGATGGTGGTGGATGCATGTAATCATGATCATTAACATCAGGATCATTAACATCAGGATCATTAACATCAGGATCATTAACATCATCATATCGTCGACCTTCGCCGCATCATCATATCACACAAGATAATATTTACAGACCTTATTACCATAAAGATCATCATCATTGATAACATTTTCATAATTCGTGTCATCTTTCTTAGTTCATCGTCACTGTCGTCATCATCATCATCACCATCCACGACATCCTAAGCAACATCGCCATTTCACCCTCCTTTGATCATCATACTTTTAATGATTTCATCATCCTACAACAAATTGCTTGGCTTGAAATGTCATTTCTATCACACGTCCAAGTAAGCAACTACGAATGATTCTTACGCAACTGAAGCTACTTCATATGCCACGTGATGCGATACTTGCCTGACAAGGAAGCCACTGAACGAACGATGCTCTTCCTACATGGAACTGCATAAGCGATTGCTAGGCTATTGTTGTCCGCCATCAGCCTTATTTACAAACAGTAATCACTTCAGCACTGTTATAAGCAATACACCTGTTATGTTAATGTAATGTTATTTAATGTTACGCACGTGTAACGATAGCTGCAAGAGAACGCAGCACAGCCAGCAAATTAAACATCATCGTCAAAAAACGAACACCATCCATCCATCACTCCACATATCGATTATTTTCATCAATTCATCCGTTCAAACATGTAAATGCCTCCAGGCGCCATTCGCTCTTTTATTCAACTAATTTATTCGCTCAGTCACTCGTGCACTCGAAGTAGGACGACAAACTCACTCACGTCCAGTGGAGAACATTTTGATGGTGGAGAGCCAACAATAAAATATTCTCCTATTGATAAGTTAATTGTGTCGACTGCTCGCCTCGCGCCGCATCGAATCATATCTCATTACAACACATCACAGAAAGCAATAAACCAGACCTCGTCACATCATGCTCGTCCTGTCATGTCATGCCTTTCCATTACACATCCGTGAAATTTCTTTCCATCATGTGACTTCACATCATTTAAAAAAAAGAAGATATCACATGATATCACATGATATCATATAACATGATATCAGATAACATGATACCACATCACAACAACAAACACAGAGCAACACATATATTGATATTCGTTTGTGGGCTAGATTAAGTCTAGAAGGTGATAGTGATGATAATGATGGTAAGGGCAATGATGATGACGATAATACCGATGACACCTCTCATAACATCACATCACATCACATGTCAGCACATGACACCGCTGAACATCACATCACAATTGATGAAACAAACACAGGCTGTTGATGTTAGATGTTCATCTCAATGTACGAATGTTCCTCACATTCTCTTGCGTACATTCTACTAGGGTATCTGGGAATTTTAAACAGCCTACTGGATCTGCAACACATCTCAATTCATCATAGACCCAACATCGTATAAGGCCGTTTTCTTTTCAGTAACAATAAGGTAGCCATACAGATCACAACAACATTTCACCGTAAAAATTTTTCAGCATATACCATAACATTAACAAAACAGATGACATCAACATACATTAACTTACACATCACACGACACCTGGAATTTCAAGGTGTTTGTAATATTTAAAAAATGGTATAAACCAATTTTTTTTGGTCGAACTTGCAAGATTCAACATTATGTCAAATAGAAATATGTAAAAAAATACGTAAAAGAAAAGCATGAAATCTCGTTACGTAATAAATTTCTGAAATACAAAATTGTTTCATGTAAGAACGTCTCAGCTTCGGTGCGTGACTGACGTCATTCGATGAAAACCTGTTTAACATAATTAATTCATAATTCGCTGATTGTTATTCCCGTCTCCAACCACGAACTTGTTTTTCGTTGTCAGGTTAACGAGTGTTGGTAAACTAAAAAATTTTGAAATTATCATTGGATGGAAGTAAGTTGTTTGGCAAATAATAAATAAAAAATTCACAATACTTTTTTTTCTATTAAAATTAATTTATTTCCGTCTTTAAAATTAATTGTTTACATTTATCATTTACATTTATTATTCAATTTTATTAATTAATTAATTAATTTATTAATTCATTTAATAAATCTACTTATTCATCCTTGCATTTTTATAGAAAAATTTTACTCGCCACATTTATTGTAAATATTTAAAATTTATTCGCCAGAGCAATTCATTAAAAAAACCACCACACTTTCAGATTTCACGATTGTTTATATATTTTTACTACAAATCATCGGTCAACTATTAAATAGAATAATGGGTTCGTTTTTATTTTATCGGTTTAAACTAAGTTGGACCGCTGGACTGAATGCGCTTGTTGGATGGTTCGTCCCATAATGGAAATTTTAGCTGGCCAGGTGCATTGGTCGGAAGTGGGCGAAAATATAAAGTACAGTGTCACGTGACAAGGTGGCGGAAGGACAAATTTAAGAAAGTGAACATTTTTGCATTTAGATATTATGAAGGTAAATTGAAAAAACCTTAAAAATCGGGGAGAGAAATTATAGAATAACAACAGCATCGCGTGGTAATAACATCGTAAAAGTGTAAAAACATCATCTAGTGAAAATAACACATCACGTTAGGTTAACAATCGAACGGCATATAACATGACAGTAACAGCACGTCATGTGACTACAGCACGACAACGCATGACATTAACGCATAATGTGACACGTGACAATAACAGAGCAGTCGACAACGTGTCATGTGACAATAAAAATTCGTCACGCCACAATAAAAAACATTTCATTACAAGGTAAACTTATCACTATTAACATCCACAAAGTTTCACTGAAAGCACAACGTCACTGCATTGTAACTGAAATGGTTGCATAAGAAGTAAAAACAAAAAATTAGACATTTTAAAATTTAAATTAAATTTAAAAAATTAGAGAAAAGTTTGTAAGTAGCTTGAACTTCTTCTTTCATTTAAACTTTTTTCAGCAACATTTCGTAACAGAACGTTTCTTTAAAAATCTGTATAACCATATGGCCTTATTATTTTGTCTCGAGAGAGCTTGTTTGTATGTTGCATTTATCAATTACTTCGCTGGTATCCACTCCTTTTCATGGAAAAGGGTATTGTTTTTGAGTCTCGCTAAATATGCAAACAACGTTATAATGACTGTTTGCTTGTATTTTAACAAGAAAAAAAATTTCTGTTTGCCTTTGTTAATTGTCTTTGCCTGAGCGTTTGCATCGTATGCTCGTTGAAATGTTTGTGTGATTATTACAAGGTTTGTATGATTGTTACAAGGTTTGTACGCCTGTTACAAGGTTTTTATGATTGTTACAAGGTTTGTATGATTGTTACAAGGTTTGTATAATTGTTACAAGGTTTGTATGATTGTTACAAGGTTTGTACGCCTGTTACAAGGTTTGTATGATTGTTACAAGGTTTGTATGATTGTTACAAGGTTTGTATGCCTGTTACAAGATTTGTATGTCGGTTACAAGGTTTGTATGCCTGTTACAAAGCTAGTAAGTTTTATTACAATGTTAGTATGCTTGTTACAACCATTTTATGCCTGTTACAATATTTGTATGTTTGTTACAAGGTTTGAATACCTGATACAATGTTTCTTTGCCTGTTACAAGGCTAATATGCCTGTTATAAGATTTATTAGAGACTTAACATGTTTTTAAAAAAGTGAAGGCTTTAAGTGTTAACTTACCACATTCTACGACAAACCAATGTATGTGAATCGTTTGCACTAATTGGTTTTCCACCAGATGATAAATTTAAAAAATAAAAATATATTGATTGATATATCGCAATATTTTTGTTTTTTCTTTCATTCTCATGGCTTTTCACAAAACATCAAATGATAATAATTGAGGCTGAGTTATTTGAAGCAACAACGAAATATAAAAAAAATGACAACTGATACCATGGTCTGCCAGATGACGTCATTTGCAATGTTTCCGGTTTGTAACAGTCACGTGGTAACTTTCGAAACAACATCTCAGCATTCAATTCTTTCAAAGAGTTTTCTAAAAAAATTACTTAAATGAATGAATAAACATCACGGGTAAAATTTTTTCTTCATCTACAGCGTTTAAACTATTGTTACTATTGTTTAAGTATAACTTCATCGCCAGTCCAAAGTGGCCGCAAATACGACACGAATACTAGCAGACGCGTTTGAAGCAACTGCACCATCGTCGCAGCAGTTTTGTCACTCGGATAATTGAAAACCTAATCACAATAAACAGCACTTTCTATGGTGAAATATTGACGTTCTGCAGCAGTTCAGACAGGGGCAGCTGCTTACATATCATCATTCATTAATAAATTTGGCATCATTGAGCATTCGCGACAAACTGACTCTTGTGTAATCGTATATCGGGGCGAGTGCTAGGAAGCAGCCAATGAGTGCGTAGTTACAGTTTAAAGTTGAGAATTTTCGAGGGATTATCTTGCGAACGATACCTACATTCCTTAATTAAGGGATAAACACCCACACACACACACACACACACACACATACACACACACACACACACACACACACACATATATATATATATATATATATATATATATATATAGGTGTGTGTATATATATATATATATATATATATATAATTTACATATATATATAATTTATATTAACATTATTTGAAGTATGTATAAATAATAGACCGTGCAAACTTGTGAAAGACCATTTCAAATAATTTAAATATCGACATTCAAATAGGATCACTAAGAAATTTTCCACGTATTGTAATAACAGCTCAACAAACAAATCATAGGTTTCCAATTTTCATTGCAAGTTTTCAGAGTTACGAAAATTGACATAAGAAAACTCCACAGCAAGTTATGTAACTGGAGGATGTTATGTTTCTATGTTTCACCCCTAGTCCTGCTTTTGAAACTAAAAAGATTTTCCGCTGGCTGGGAAGGAAAAATTAAATGCCGAACTGACATCTGAATGGGAAATCCGATGTAATTAGACGGCTTGATTGGCTGCGTCCGAGTGACAGACGCTGAATTATTATTGGCCAGCAGAATGGCGGTAGTAAGTGGTGCAGTTTGTGTCTTGCACTGGAGTCATGAGGAGTTTGTTGTGTTCTGTGTTCATAAGCTGCTCTTGTTTTGTGCTAATATTTTTCAAACTCCGCATGTCTTTCTTTATTATATATAATTTCAATTATACGCAAAAACTACAATGAATATCTCCACTTAAAAGTTGTTCATTTTGGTTTTTATTGCCATTTGTTGCCAACACTTCAAAATTTCATTTAATTATTTATCAATATAAAAGTATTGCATGTACACATTTTTGTTTGTTTATATGCGTGTGGATGTTTAAAAACACGGCACGTTAATTGTACATCGAAGATAAGTTAAGTTGAGTGGCAGTGCAGGAGTGTGTGGTGTGGCGTGGTGTGGCGTGTGTGGTGTGGCGTGTGTGGTGTGGCGTGGTGTGGTATGGCGTGGTGTGGCGTGGACATGCAGGTATCGTTTGCGGCGCACAACTACAACTCAGACGAAGCACACCAGATTGGCTGCCTGCCCACCTACTTGTTACACAACATCAGCAAATATCATTCGTTTTCACATTTCTTATTCCCATAAAATTACCTTTCGGAGCTCAGTTGGAGGGCTTTCGTGGGGATGGCGCATTCACGTGTGCGTGTACATTCAAGCTTTAGTTCGAGTTTGTTTTAAGTTATTATTATATTATATTATATTATATTATATTATATTATATTATATTATATTATATTATATTATATTATATTATATTATATTATATTATACGTGCTTACATGTGTGCACACACGCATACACGTGCAAATGTAGGACAGGTTGCACACACGCAGATCGTACATACACTCCAGTAGTTACACTGAGCTAAGATGTAAAATCGGATTTTCTCAAAATGTGAACTTAATTGAAATATGAGCGCCTGCGAGAAATTGCTGTGCTGCCGATCATGAGAGTGAATGTGTGTGCGTGTGTGTGTGTGAGTGTATGTGTGTGTCTTCGTCTTCTTTTATGTAAATAATAAAAAGGAAAAAGAGGCATAAGTCTTGCAGAAAAAAATATATCGGCACATACGTATAAATGCAGTATACACATATAAACATCTGTTTATCGGAGCTGAACATGAATGTATTCTCTTGGCTGTCCATAAAATCAAAAGTTTGAATGCAATTATGTTGTGACAATATTTTAAAAATAATTTTATAAATATTTCACTCTGTACATTATATCTCACGACGGAACCCCTACTCTGTGATGAAACGAGTGGAAATTTGGGCAAACAATTTGACTGGAAGTGAAATTGCAACAGAGCATGGATGGATGGATTGAAGATGGATGGATGAATGAATGAAGAATGGATTGTTACTCACGGTGCAAACGTGTTAGCGTGCAGTGCTCTCCACACAAACAACTCCTGTTTAATGAGTCGGTGCTGATGATGATGCTGAGATGTTGTCGATGATGATGATGATAATGAGGATGATGATGATGATGAGGATGATACCATGAACTATTATAATACAACCACTTGTTAATTAGCTACCCGACACGAATTTCCTCACCAGCCAGTTAATTATCCAAACAAACAATTTCATGCAAAGCTGGGTGACTATAGAAAATCACTTGCATTAAGCATCACGAAAAAGACGTAATTTATGGAACTTTCACTGGTGGGGGCTTAGGAACAATAATCTTTTGCCCATTTTTTGTTCAGTGCATTTTAAAATCCAGTTTTTCAAAACTTAAAATTAAGTTAATGTTATTATAGAATGAACATCTAGTGCAAGTTAAACACTCAGACCAGCAACTGTCCCTCTCCAGATTGCATCTGAATAGTTAGCATAGAAAAGCAGTCGGAAGATGTGGATGGATGGGTCGAATTTTTTGAAAGCAGGAAAAATCATTAATTGTTTTCAAATGAGGCCAGTCCCATTACTAACGCTAAGTAGTTGTGTGTATAGGAGGGTGGCATGGCGAGACTACCACACAAAATGAATTTAAAATAAAGATAGGAGCAAGAACATATTTGTTTGAACATTGTAACAAATTTTTGTTTCTTGTAAAACTCAAACGAGGAAAAGGGTTGTCCTTTTGTGTTTCTAAGAAGGAGCCTCAGCTTTGTTATCGCTTTGGAGCCCACCCTTCTGAATCCAAACCGAACCTGTGTACCCGCTGCACACACGTGTGTGTGTGTGTGTGTGTGTTTGAGAAGATGCGCACGTGTGTGTTTGAGAAGATGCGCACGTGTGTGTGCGTGTGTGAGTTTGGTGCTGAGCGGATTTGAACGTGCGTTCGAGAGCAATTATTTCGAGCAGAGTGGTGTAGTGCTTACATTATAAAAGCATGAATATAATTGAAACTCTCAAATCTTTAACAACGCCGATATCATGCCAGGCCTCCATAAAATGTTGTTACGACGATGCAGCGTTATGTTGCCTTCGTTTGACGTGTTTTTACATGGACCTGTTGTTGTTGTTGTTGTTGTTGAGTACCTACAATTGTTTGAGTTGTTCGTTTTCTGTTATGTCATTTGTCGCTTGCTATTTTGATTATTTCATTGTATCTTTTTATTGGACATCGTTTGCAACAAATATAATGTTTGCAACAAATATAATGTTGGCAACAAATATAATGTTGGCAACAAATGTAATGCTGGCAACATACATTTGAAACCTCTCCAATGCATGTTTCATTAATTCAAACCACCTGACAATGTGATGTTGCATGTAGATTGAATACGTGTCAGTCATTTGAGTCTTCGACTAACAACGTTTGCCAACAACTGCACACGGAGGAACACAACATCGACGACAGCATCTATAAATTGCTGTTAATCGATGAATTGCTGAAAATTAATATATATTTTCAAATTTTAAAGATGTTAATTTTTGATAAAAATTAATCTGGTCCCAATAGCTTTGAGAATTATTTTAAACACTAATGAACTTTATTTTTGAATTAAATTTACAATTTTTTTCAACCCACAAAACTTCAGTTAAAATGCTTTCAAGTTTTCAAACTCCAAATAAAAACTCCATCAACCGCACATTTTTAACAATGAGAATATCTCTGCGATGCAATTATCTTCTATAAGGATACAAACGAATGTATGTTGTATGCTTCGTGACGTTTCGCATTCTGATTGTGATGTTATTTTTCAATTGTCTCATGTTCAATGTGTGGTAGGCGATTTATTTGCTGGCATGATGGCTGTTGTTGATGATGATGATGATGATGATGTCGTTGGTGGAGGTGACGGTGGTGATGATGATCAGATTTTTGTTGCGTGCCTAGTGACCTCGAAGACGCTTCCTCCGGCCAACAGATAATACAGAAGAGCTGCAGACCTTTCTCGAACCCGCTGCTCAAAATTCCATCAAATCTTTTCCAAATCATAGCAGGCAACAGAGCGAGAAACAGAGCTGAAAAGAGCCGAAAACAGAGCGGAAAACAGAGCGGGAACATTCGACTGTTGAGGAGACACCACTAAAAATCTTTGTTTACTGTAATGTGACGAGTTGATATTTGAATGGAAACATGTTTTCATCATCGGCTGACTTCAAATCTATAGAGGTTTCATTAAAGAAATGTTTTTTTCATTCCTTATTTGAAAAGCACAATCACTTAAAGGAAGATGATGCGGTGACTCGTTTGAGTGAGTGATTTGATGTTGTTTGGAGTTGTGATGAGTCACTTGCTCGTTCACCTGTTCGTTGAAACACAGGGCAGCAAGTGGAAATGAGAGAATTGCAGGCAATCAGTCACTATTTCGCTGCTGGCCGACTACGTGCATGCATTCATTATGCATTAAACTGCAAATAATAATAATATTAATAATAACAATTGGACGTGTTGTTCTGCAAAGTGACCATTGATGGCATTTCAAAATGCAGATGTATCATGCTGTATCTGTTGTATCCGTTTGTATCTCAAAATCCAGATGTATTGTGTTGTATTTTTTTGTGTCTGTAAATTCAGATGTATCGTGTTGTATCTTTTTTGTATCTATAAATCCAGATGTATCATGCTGTGTCTTTTTGTATCTGTAAATCCAAATGTATCCTGTTGTATCTGTTTGTATCTCAAAATATAGATATATTACGTTGTATCTGTTTGGATCCGCGAATGAATATGTATCATGTTTGCTGTTGCATGATGTTTGAGTGGATGGATCGTTGCGCTGTGTAGCGTGTCTGTGCTGCATGAATTTTATTGACATGTTCAACGTAGGAGATATCGATGTAGTTGTCGTTGTTGTTGTTGTTGTAATTACTGTTCTCGTCATTATTCTTATAGATGTTTTCGTTGTTTATGTTGTTGTTGTTGTTGTCGTTGTTCTTGTAGTTGTTATCATCGAGGTTGTTTTTGATTTTTCCTTCCTCCTGTACTTGCTTTAACAGTTTGATGTTTGTACATTTTACACAACAATAATGCATTCATTTAGTAGCTATGTAAACATTTTTATACGTGATAAAATTAACACATTTCAGTAAATCACTGTCTACGTCTTTAAGTAACGTCATATCGTTCGCGCACATGTTCTTATAAGATTAAAGAAGTTCTTCATCGAGACCTGCTGCCGTTCGTTTGTTGTCCTTCCTCGATGGCTTGCATTACTCAGAGTACCGAATTTTAAAATTAGTATCAAAAGTTTCATGTTGTTGTTGTTCATACAATGGAGTTGGCGTTAGTACACAGATTGTGCTATGCAGATTGTGCGTGCAGTGCTGGGAATAAATGCATGGCTCTGTGGGGATGGTAATTAAGTAGATGGTTTTGTGAAAATGGCGCCAACGAAATGGCGACGACATGTTGTTGTTAAGTAACCGCCAACCAATCAGCCATCAACGTGCATAGCACGTGATTTACGTCATTGTGTGGGTGCGTTGTTAAATTGGGTTGCATTTCGTCTGATGGTGTTATTGTGTTTTATCGGTTGACGTCAGCATGGAAATAAATAAACACAACGATCGACATTATTGGGTTATGGAGCTGTGTTTATTTATAGGTTGTTTGTTTTAGAGGGGGTCACGTGAGTCGAGCTTTCCCGCGGTTTTTCAGGTGCGTAAATATTCAAGACATCTTTCGGCAAATAAATTTTAATGATCTGTAAATTGTTTTTTTTTATCAAATAATTTGTGGACAGCGAAAAAATGTTGCTAATTAAAACATGAGGAGAAGGAAGGAAGGATTGGATGACGGTTGATCAGAGGGAAATAGTTGGTTGTCTGTTGTATCTGATGGTTAGCATTAAGTAACAAATGAATTTAGGTGAGGCGATATGCTGGCAGGTTTTGTTTGTTTGGATTCTAGTGATGTGATTGATGTGATGTGATTGATGCGATTGATAGAATGTAATTGATATGATGCAATCTTATGAACGCAAGATAACATGCGATTTAATGTTGGATATTTACATAATAAAATTTTGAGGTAGGCATCTTGATTTTGACATGTTGGTGTCATGACACTTAATGTTATGACAAGCTATGAAAAATAAATTTTTTTTCACAAAATTTCTTTTATGATGTGTAAATTGTAACAAAGGTTTTGAAATGCTGCTGATTGAATCGTGCAATGGCAAAACATCAGTCATGTCATGTGACGTTACGACACGTTAAGACGTTAGCTTTACTGGATGGGACTTCACGAAGAGACCGTGGTTCGATGGCACGATTTGAAATTAAGTTGAATACACGTTGAAGGTTCGTACCGCTTCACTTCTTGTCGCTTCAGCAGCCAGCCACTCCGCTTCTTGTCGCTTCAGCAGTCCGTTACGAACAGCTCTCAATTTGTGTGGCACGATTGCTTCTATATTTCAATCTCTGAAGAAGTGTCCGTTGGAGGGAGTATTGAAATGTGGGCCTTCCTCCTCCGACCATCAAACATGTGTTCGAACGTGCAAGTGCACTGAAGATTGCAAGAAAGTGAGTTTCAATGGAATATGAACAATCACAATTAGAAAAGATGAAATCGGTCCCACCATTATTTTGTTTTAATCAGGTGTCAGTTAGAAACGAGCAAACAACGCCCACTCATCGCCACCATCACAACTGTTATATCATCATCAGCATCAACACAATTATCATTTCAGTATTTTCATCATTTCGTGAATTAATTGCTACGATGTGATATGATATGATATGATGTATGATATGATATAATATGGTAAGATATGATCTGATATGATATATGATACGATATGGTGTGACATGATAAATTGACTTAGATATTAATTCTCAGCATCGGATCAACGATGATATGATATCCTTAATGAACACTCGGACGTCCAGCATTAACAAATCCTCAACTCTCAACAAAAAGCTCTTTTGAGGCCAGTTTCATCTTCTGAGATGGAAAAATTTTAATTGCAAAACAAAAACTCGAATACACACACACACACACACAAAATGAAAGTTCATTCACGTTGAAACTCATTTGTTGCCATGCAAATCAAAATGAGCCTAGACTGAAAATTCCTTTGGGGTTGGTGCAAAATGATATCCTGGGGACGTAAATTTTGAACATAATGTTAATTCTGGACGTTTCAATTTTTGAAACTACCCAACATTTAGGTTTCACGTAAGCTAACAAATGTTTCAATGAGTTGATGCATGAACTTCTAGTTCAAGATGAAGTTGAAATCAAAATATTTCACAGTCGGAAGTTTGGGCGGGAAGTGTTTGCATCGTTACAATTATGTTTCCTTTTAAACAATTTACAAAGCGGTTGAAGGTTTTCTTGAGAAACTTCGAGGACAAGATGCTGCGTTTTGTGACTCGTCTTAAAATTTGTTAGAGGTGAGATGAATAATAAAGTTGGAAGAAATGTCAAAGTGAAAATAGAGTAAGCAACAATGTGTGAGTAAGCAACAATGTTATTATTATTATTTATTTAATATTTTTTTTATAATTTATTATTATTATAGGTCAATAACCTGAATTATCAGCTAATCACCTACAATAATGGTTGGGTGTTAAGTAGAGGAAATCCAATCATTCATTTAAACGACAATTCATTCGTTTATTCGAACATCAACTTAATCATTCAGTTATTTTATGTGATATAGCTGTTCCATTAGTTATCAACTGATGATGATGCAATTAAGATGATGTTTGTAGTAATATAATATTTCCATTTCCTTTCATTTTATTCCATTTCATCCAGTCCGTCCCATGCCATAACGACAACAAATAAGGCAGCAGTTTTAAACTTTGCATTATTTTTGAAATTATCTGGTTTTGTGTGTGTGTGCGCTTCTATGTGCGTGTAACACGCATATTGACTGCAAATAAAATGATCAATCTATTTTTGATTTAATTTCTTAATTTTTTTTAAATTTCTTAATTTTTTATTTGCATTCATATATTGAATGCAAATATATCTGTTGTCTGCTTGTCTGTCTGCCTGCCAGTTTGTCTGTCCGTCAGTCTGCTTGTCTGTTTGTCTGTCTGTCTGCTTGTCTGCCTGCATGTTTGTCTGTCTGTCTTTCTGCCTGCCCTACTTGTGAAGAGGTACATAATTGGATGATTTGAACCTCATTGATAGTTGGAATGTTGAAGTATGAAAATAGGTTAGTGTTGTGTCTTTGAGGTGAGGAAAAAAGGTTGTAAAACAATATTTGCCAAGACTGGCAACAGATGATGTAGCCTTCCCAAATGCAGCTGTGGATGTATGAGTAGTGTCTGTGGTGTAGGTGGTGTATGTGGTGTCTGTTGTTTGGTAGCTTTCGGATTTGGTACTTGGAAAAAATTTAAGATTTGGAATAATGAAGAAGAAATGGTTTCAAAGCTGACACGTCATTCGAGGATTATAACTGGCATCAGATCTCACTCCATCCAGGAAATATGCACGTACAATCGATCATAGCACAACGACAGTTGGAATTCAAAATAAGAATTGCTTGTTTTATTGAAACGTTCGAAACAGCTCCATTTCACCTTTTTAAAAAAAATAAATAATCAGTAATTGAAGTCATAGTTCATTTATTGACAAATTATTAAAATCTGTACAAGATGGTGACGTATGCAATGTGCTCTGACAGAAATAGCTCCTAACCCTTCCAATCTAAAGTTCAATTGTGTAGCCGCTAGTTCTTTCATCCTATTGATTTTTTGACACCACTTCTCATTCTAAGAATTCTATCGACCAAACGATTACTTGTTATCTACATTATGTTTGTAGTTCCAAGTGAGACAATTAGAACAATATCATGGATACATGAAGGATGGTATAGATTATTATACAGAGTTATGTTAACTTTTGAGAATAATTTATATCTAATATATCCAAGAAAGTTATTAATAAATAAATAAGATCAATAGAAGAAATTATTAAAATTCGTTTTGTCACCAAAACTTCCCACCTCATCAACAACTGACCGACGACTGTGAAGAGTAGGCGTGTTACGTTACGACAAAGCAGGCGGTGATGTATGAAGGTGAGCTCGCTAGCAGGTTCATTATGTATTAATGTGCTCTGTTGTTTTTTAGTTTTTAACAATCAGACTCATGTTGCAAAAAAGAAATGAAATGTTTTTATTTTACTCCAAACAATACAAAAATAACATAAACAACAAAAGTATGATTGAGAAAGACTGGCGTGACGGAATAGCCATCTTAACCAAAAGTAAAACATTCCATAAATAAAAAGTTTTGTAGATATAAATTATTCTCAAAAGTTAACATAACTCTGTATAATAATCTATACCATCCTTCATGTATCCATGATAATAATAATTTTATTATTATTATATTAATGATAATAATAATAATAATAAATTGAATTAATTTCGCGCCTCACAATTTCGACGCTTTCGTTGTCACCTTGACAACTATTGTTCAAATTTTTCAAGTTTTTCGTTTTTCTTCATTAGAATTTCATGTTTCTTTTTCGAATTTATTATTATTATTATTAATGCAGATTAACGGCGTTTCAGCGCTACTGGCTATCTTTACGCCCTTTTTTCTTTTGAAACAAAATTTTCTTAGGGTTCTTTTTCATCACAAAAGTTGCACGCTGGTGGATTTGTTTTGTTGATTATCAAGAATGAGTGTATTTTGAATGGCCTATTTTTAACCTTAATAATTGTCCTCAGTTTACGGTTTAAACCCTTAGATTCATCTGGATTTTTTTATAAACACTTGGCATGGATAGTTTAAGATAATTGGTAATCTTATTCCATTCAAGTTGCCATTTCTCATTCATAATTTTTTTTGTCCAAGTTCTTAAATCACTGTATGGAATTGGTACATTTGATATTGGGATAGCATGGGCTTGTGATGCGAGTTGATCTGCTTCTTCGTTGCCATGAATTCCTATGTGACTGGGAATCCACATCTTTCGAATTTATTTGTATATTTTTTTAGTAATATTAAAACTATAAGAATTCTACTGCACTGGCGATGACGGTTTAAGTCGAAATGCGATAAATTTTAATAAAATATTTGTTATAAGAAATAAAGCTTCAATTTTAACAGTCTCAATTTCGTTGATAAAAATTTACATACAGAAATTGAAAAACTCGAATATAAGCTGATAAACACTAATAAATCGGTGGAATTTATTACATATTGTCATATATATATATATATATATATATATATATATATATATTGAAGCGTATAACAATTTAAAATGGTTCTGTGACGACTGTGTTGAATCGTCAACCGAACTAAAAGGTTTTGAATTCAAGAAAATGTTCAATGATCTCGAGGCTGGTAGTGCTCAGATTCTGTCAAAGTTGGATAAATTTAATGATGAACTCCAACAAGAAATGAATAATATTAAAGCAAGTCTTATGTTAAATGAACGTACATTGTTTCGACTTGATAATAATGAATCGTCAGTTCGTAATGAAATAACAAACTTGAAAAATGAAATTGGTAATACGTTCGCTGACATTGTTAAGCGAGAAGTTAAAACCAATGTCAATGTAATCAACAATGAGATGGGTACCACATTTGCCGACATTGTTAGACGTGAAGTCAAAGACCGTGTTGATGTCATTAATGATGGAGTAAAGGCTGTACATAAAACGTTAAATGATGCAACTTGAATTGAATTTAGTTTTCTTCCGCCTGGATGAGGGTAATAGCGACCGTTCTAATATTATGAAAATATTAAAACATCTATCGGACGAGATATCTGAAAAAGACATTGTCAAAGTTATGAGACTCGGAAAAAAGAAAGATGGTGCTGTTTGACCGATATTGGTAAAATTTGATAATTTGAATGTCAAAAATAACATCATGCGGAACGTCTCCAGAATGAAGTCGTTGTCTGAAGAGTTTAAACACATTGGTCTTAGCCATGATTTGACTATTGACCAAAGGAAGGAGCACAGGGCTCTGGTTGACAAGGCAAAAGTGGATGAAGCAGCTGATAAGTCGGGTTTTTTATACAGAGTAGTGGGACCAGTGGGAAGGTGGAGGAGTGTAACATTTCATCCGGAGATAAAGTAAATTTAATAAATGTTGGTTTGTTAAATATCAGATCAATTGTTTCAAAATTTGATATTGTTCATGAATTGATTTTGGATGGGCTGGATAATTTTGTGTTGGTTGAAACTTGGCATGGGGCGTCAGATAATATTTCAGTTAAATTGTCAATGCCATCGGGCTTTAATTTTGTGGATTATTTGAGACCCCACGATCCTCATCATGGTGGTTTGATTGTATTTCATAGATCTCGTTTTGGATGCAAAGAAGTTAGTTTACCACTACTGACTACGTTTGAAGCTATTGCTCTTAGATTCATAATAAATAAAACAGATTTTGTTTTGTTGACGGTATACAGATCTGGCTCGGCATTGGTTAGTGCTTTGTTTTTTGAAGAACTTGTAAATGTATTAGAAAATATTTCTGTTCTAAGTTCAAATGTTTTGCTAGCGGGTGATTTTAATGTTCATCTTGAAAGAGCTAATGATCAAAATACCATTCGTTTACTCGAAGTTTTTGAAATGTTTCAATTAACATATCATGTAAATAAACCGACTCATGTTCTTGGTGGTATACTCGATTTAATTGCCAGTTCTAGTGATTTCCAGGCTACAGATTGTAGAGTTTTACCAAGTGGTGTCTACTCTGATCATGGTTTGGTTTTGGTTCAAATACCAATAAAACAATTATGTAACAAGACAAAGATAAAATTAGTCAGATCTTGAAAGTATATGAATGGTGATGACTTAGCAACGCTTGTGGAAAAATCTCCTTTATCTAAACCGTGTCAAAGCGACAACATTGATTGTTAATTTAATATCTTTAATGATGAATTGACGAAGATAGTTAATATAATCGCACCACTTCGTTATGTTAAAATTAGGCGTGATCTAATCTGTCCTTGGTGTGATAAGGAATGTTACATTGCAAGAGCAGATTGTCGAAGAAAAGGAAGAAAATATAGAAACTGTTTGCTGCCTGAGCGTCGTGGTGATTGTTGTTGTTGTTGTTGTTGCTGTTGTTATTGTTGTTATTGACAATGATGATGTTGTTGTTGTTAACATTAGTATTTGTGTTGTTGCAAAAAAAACAAATAATCAAAAAAAAAAAAATCAAAATAAACAAAAATTTTGGTTTTTAACTTGAAAAATTAATGTATAAATATAATAATTGTATTAACGCGGTTGATTTTCTTAAAAACTGTATATATATATATATATATATATATATATATATATATAATGTTTGATTAAACAAACATATAAATATATACATGCATATATATATATATGTATATATATATATATAGAGTTCAAAAAAAAACAAATAATCAAAATAAACAAAAATTTTGGTTTTGAACTCAAGAAACTTGAAAATGATTTACGATCAACCATTAGAAAAATCGAAAAGTTAAATTGGAAGTTAACTAACGCCGGACATGATGTGATTTTCATCAATAATATATATATATATATATAATAATAATTCTTCAATTATATATATTATGTATATATATATATATATAAATAGATAGATAGATAGATATTGATATAACAGTTGTTATTAAGACATGCAATCTTGCCATGTAGGGTCTCTCCGCAGCACCAACGAACGAACGCCGAACAGGACAATCGCTTCAGCCAGCAACACCATCAACAACTCAATTATTGTCGGCAACAACATTACTGCCATCAAATCATCAGCCGACAATATTACCATCATCGTCACCATCATCAACATCATCATCGTTATCATCTTCATCATCATCATTATCATCACCATCAACATCCTCACCATCATCTTTATCACCATCAGCTATATCTGAAAACCATGAAAGCAACACAATCGCCAGTTGAAAACATCATCAGCGCCATCATTCACGTGATAAATGCCGTCAGAGTCACCCCAGCCACATCGTAATGTCAACTAACTTCCATTATGATGAACCACATCATCATCATCAAAGTCATCATCATCATCATCATCGTCATCACCATCATTATCATCATCATCATCATCATCATCGTGGTCGTCATCATCAGCAGCAAGAGAAGCAACGCCCATCACTTCACCCTTATCTATGTCGTCATCATCAAACCATCATCATCATCATCATCATTGGACAATCTCCATCACTTCATCATCATCCCCATCTTCATCATCGTCACTATTATTGTAATCATCATCATCATCATCATCATCATCGGGCAATTTTCATCATTTCATCATCATCCCCATCTTCATTATCATCCCCATCTTCATCATCGTCACTATCATCGTAATCATCCCCATCTTTATCATCATCACCATCACCGTCATCATCATCCTCATCATCTTCATCATACG
>NW_008705095.1:1437539-1461893 GCF_000326865.2 Helobdella robusta | reverse complement strand
ATGAGTGCCTTCCTGACAAATTTAATAAAACTCCTGGTAGGCCTTTGTGAACTTCGACCATTGACTTATGTGGATTTCTGGAATATGATTTTCAATCGCTTCAACTAACATCCCTTGCCCTTAACATTGAAGTGATGATAGGTGAATATTGTCGGACTTTTGTTGACCCGCCAATAGTACTTCAAGCGTTGGTTTTATTTCAGCTGATTAAGAAAGGATGTTGTCTATTTTGATGTAACTGCTTAAAGATTCTTTAGGTAAAGATGAGGTGTCCATAATCCTAAGTTAGAAGAAGAAGACAACGGACTAAAAAAAAAGTAGATTTTAGACAAAAAAAGAGAACAAAGAAAACAATTTTTTTTTAAAAACAATTCTTTTCAATAAATGTCACCATATACACATAAATTAAAAATTGAATTAAATACTCTATTATTTTGATTAATATACTTAACAATAATAATTAAATAAAGTTGATTTAATATTATTAATAATGGTAATAATGATAATAATAATAATGATAATAAAAATAATGATAATAATAATAATAATAATAAATTTTTATCAACACCATCATTATCAGCACGTCATTGATGACCAACATGAAAAAATCAGACACACAACCGAACATTTTTTAAAGGATTTTCATAGTGTATCCAACACTTGAAAAATCCATCACGTGATGTCATCAACAACAAATTTAGACAACAACAACATCAACAACAACAACATCAACAACAAGATTAACAACATCAACATCATCACCAACAATAACAACAACAACAAGCTCAAGGACAACAACACCATCGTCACCACCACCAACAACAACATCAACAACAACAACCACAACATCATCAAAAACATCAACATCAACCTCATCATCACAATAACAAAAAAAACAAGAAGTTCAACAACAACATCATCGTCACCCCCAACAACAATGTCATCAACAACAATGTCATCAACAACATCATCATCACCACCAAGAACAACAACCCAATCATCATCAACAACAACAACATCATCAACAACAACATCAACATCAACAACCAGAACAACATTAACAACATCATCATCATCATCATATTCATCACATCAACCAACATTATTTATTACACTTCCAGGCAACACTACCTTCATCCATCAGCCTACTGGGCGTCGGGTTATTTTCAACTAAATTCACCCTCGTTTGAAAAATGAACAACATCACACAGAAATTAAAATAAAATATTTATGAATAAATAAAATGAACACAAAAAAAACGAACAATGCAAGAACAAACAAACGAAAAAACGAACGAACGAACGAACAAAGGAACGAACCTAGGACGTGTTGGACAATGCAGCAGGGCATGACGACGATGGAGACGAAGAGGTCAGCGATGGCCAGTGAGACCAGGTAGCAACTCGTTGTGTTGCGCAACTTTTTCTCGGCCCTGGTAACAATTTTATATGAAAAATTTTTATTATGACGTTACAACAGGATTATTGCAAGAATAGAACAATTACTTTACAAGCGTACAAACCAAATAATGTTGCAGCAATAAACAATATTGTTGCAACAACAAACGAATATGTTGCAGCAACAAACATCATTGTTGCAGCAACAAACAATAATGTTGCAACAACAAACGAATATGTTGCAGCAACAAACAACAATGTTGCAACAACAAACGAATATGTTGCAAAAGTGTTTTCATATAACTGCCTTGACAATTTAAACAAATTTCAAACTCGAAGTCAATCACTCAACATCCGTGTCAAATTTTATAAAGATCAAACTTAAAATTGGCCAACCAGAACAAATGCACATGATTTATAATAATTTGTCATTGAGAACGAACCGTCTACATATTTCATCTTTTTTAGTCACAGCTAATTATTTTCAGCTATGGAAACTTCATCGAAACATTTTTCATTTATATAAGTTTTTGTTTGTCTGTGTGTTTATTTGTTTGTTTGTCTGTTTATTTGTTTGTCTGTCTGTCTGTTTATTTGCCTGTCTGTTTATTTGTTTGTTTGCTTGCTTTCTTGCTTGTTTGTTTGAATTATTTTCGGCTACGATAAATTCTTATTGTTAAAATTAATGTCATAATTTGGCGCAAATATTACAGACGGACAATGTTTTAAATGATGAAACTAACTATCGAAGCCTAGCACACAATACACAGGTAGACATGTTGCGCAATTCTGGTTTCTGAGACGTGACTCGGCTTGTCTATGAGACGTGTCCATAGATAAATCCTGGTGTGTACGCGCTAGTTGCGAAAGCGAAAATCGCACCACTCAAGTCTCCCATTATGCAATTTATAAACTTGTCAACTTTGAAATATTTTGGATTTGTTTTGTTTTTTATTTTTTCAACTTTAATATTGTTTAAATATTTATTTTATTTTTAGCCTATTTAATAATACTTTTTAATATTTTCAAGTGAAATTTGAGTTCTTTCAAGTTTTTCAAAAAAATTTTTCTTTTCATTTAAAATATAAGCATCATTTTGTTTAAAACCGGTTTTTTTTACATTTTGTCGAGGAACAATAAACAATGCCGTTGCTTTCATGATTATTGTAAATTTTAATTTATTTTATTTTTTTTCGCAAATTCATTCAAAAAACTTCAAAAATGAAAAAGTTTAATTTTTTAAACGGCGTTACAAAGTTGTAATATATTCCATCGTACCTTCCGTGCTGGACTACAAAATAGATAGTAAGAAATTCGCATTGTAGTGAGCACGTGAGACCAGACAACGAACAGCATATCATGACGGACTATAGACCATCGTCGTTAAACGGTTCATGAACGAGTTGCGCAACCTGTCTACTAGTGTGTACTAGGCCGAAATACTTTATTTTTAATGAGTATGTAGTCAAAATAGATTTACAAATTAATTATTTTTCAATAAACTTATTTAACTATTTTAATTATATTTATATTATATTATATTATATTACTTATTTTTTTTCAATGAACTTATACAAAATACTTCTATATAAATATACTTCTGACAGTTAAGTAAATGTTTGAAAGCAGATGCTTGTGATATGTTGGTTGTGGTTTGGTCGCATCCAACTAAAGTGAAAAGTCGCAAGGTAATTTGTAAACTTTTCAAAATAATAGGTATCAGTGAAAAAATGGAAATATAAAAAACAAATAAGGAAAGAAGCAAAATTTCATTACATTCTGATGCACTCATTCCTATTATGTTCTGCTAAGCTGGTCATTTTCGTCTCAATTGCATGCAACTGATCTCAAAGTTGGTTGAACAACGCATCACAATTTATTCCTATAAACATTTATTCTGTTTGATGTTCTTTCTTTGTAGATGTACGTTCTTTTCATGTATCGAACAAATTGTTGATTCTTGGATGCCATGTTTGAAAATTTGAATGTTGCGATAATAAAAATTAGTAATAATAAATTAATAAGAAACAAATCAAAAACCTCTGGCACGCACGCTTATAAGATATTGGAGGACTGGCAGATTTATGAGCCTCGACGACATAAATGCAAATTCATAAAATTTTTTGCTACTTCGTAGTTGCTCAGATAGTTGAATTGAACACAATCATAAATTAACATTTCTCAAACTCCGTTTTATTCATGTTAACACCTGACAAACTAACAAACAACCATTCGGACAAACAAACGAACAAACAAAAAACCAGGCAGACAAACAAACGAACAAACAAATAACAAGGCAGACAAACGAACAAACAACCAGACAGACAAACACTTATGTGAAATGAAAAATGTTTCGATGAAGTTGATAGAAACATGGGCATGGCTTCCTCGCCAACAATTCGAAGAAGCCTCCCTCCTTGTTCGTTATTTGCTTGCTCGTAATGAAGTCATTTTTTTTAATTAATTTTTATTGATAATTTAGCTCTCCTATTTACTGCATCGTCTTCCATCAGAAACATTGGACTCGGTTGGAGTCGAAGGTCTTTGCGGAGTTTGAATTTTTTGTGGAGTCGTAGTCTGATTTTTTCATCCGATATGTTAAAATGTTATCCAAAAATTGCATTAATTTAAAAAAAAATTTTTTCTGGATATTTTTTTTAAGATCCTGTTTTATGTGCAGCGTGGTGCAACTATCTTTAATATTGAAAAGAAATGTTGTTAACGTGAATACAATCACATAATTTTGTTTACTACGTTTTAAGACATAAAATTGAAGTAATTTTTACTATGAAAAACAATTACACTGACTGATTTTAAGTGTGGTTTTTAAGTATTTTGTATTTGGTAGTAATAAATTGAAATTAGGATGTAAAAATTTAAAGTCGCAGTCGGAATTTTTTGAGGGTCCGGAGTCAGATATATGTTTTCGACTGGTTTCTATTACCGTGAGGTTATAATAAAAACGATGAGTTGCTGTTGTTGCTTTTGCTCAAATTCAAACCGAGCAGTAAAAAAAATTTCAACCTCTCGCATTTCTAGGAGCCTCAATTGAAAAAATATTAAAGTAGTTGACAATTGTGACACTGTTGTTTCCAGTTGGTGAGGGTGATTGAGCACGTGTTTGAATGTTGAGACTACTCGTCCAGATACAATCTCCTCCCAACTCATCTAATTCGTAGCCGTGGCATAAAAAGACACGAACTGCACTTTACAACAATGCTCAAGAATTAAAAGACTCACATCTGTGTCTTTCAACAACATGTGTTTCATTAATTTTTAACGTGCTATAAACTTAATTTACGTACATTTGTATAAAAGGTCGTGAGGTTATTGGACAAAATTGAATGTGTTGCTAGTGCTGCATCAAGCTCGTGTTATTTACAATTTTGTTCATCTGGAGGGCCGGTGTTACATACAATTGTTATCGTTCGGATGGCTTTAAAATTTGTTGCTTGGATGCAAATGTCAAACAACTTATAACATTGAATAGTTAAACTTTTAAAATTTTTTTGAGGTTCTTATGAAATTGTCCACATAAGTTTGTTACTGGAATGAACAGCCAACAATTTTGAACAAATTTTCCCTTGACCACTCTGTTAAATATTAGATCAGACCAGTTGTATTTAAAAAACTCTTTGAGATTTAACTTCATTAAATCAATTCAACACATGCCAACGAATAAATACACTGATGGCCGGATCAAAACGAACAACTAACCAACCAAACAAACAAAGAAGCAAACAACCAGCCAAACAACCAACCAAACAAACAGCCAAACCAACAAGACCTTTCAATTCAATGACTATTTAAAAATATATTACTCGACAACTCAAATTTAAATAAAAAAAACAGCTTATTTCTCATTTTAGGTGTATTACACACAAAACATTGAGCTATCATTATTATTACCTTCAACCCATTATCGTGACTCTATGTTGATTTAGTTGCTTTTTATATATAAAAAACGTATTTATTTTTAGTAGTAGTAGTTGTTAAAGTAGTTGATGATGATGATGTTGAAAAAAGTTGATGATAATTATGATGATGTTGTTGTTGTTGTAGTATTTGTTGATGTAGTAGTAATGCTACCTCTAAACTCAATAAAAAAAAATAAAAATACATATAGGGAACATTTGATGTGATGGTCGTTAAATGTTAAAGTGTCCTTAGTGAATGGAGGCTCGACATCACCAGTACAGGACAGACCAATTTATCTTGTTGTTGTCCAACTTCCAAGTTCAAACATAACATTTTAAACAACGCTCGTTTGAAATATTGTTTACCAAACTTTTAACATGAGATATTATGTTGAAGTGCGCGAAACTCTTCATACATTGTACACTCCTCTGAATCGTATGCCTATCTACATTTGGAGGAAAAAAACCTACATCAATTAGGAAAATATAAAATATTTCCGACACGTTTATTCAATTATTAGATGTTAATAATTTTTAACCCATTTAGAAACTGCGATGTCTTACTGAAAAAGTAAAGAATTTATAACATAACGCATCAGCCTTTCTTTCCTGAAAGGTTAAAAAACGAATCAACAAAACTACGTACCTCAAATTAATACAATTACAAAGAATGTAGAGAAACAAATTAAAGTTTTAAATAAATTTTGCCATGAAATTAAAATTTTTGAAATATACAAAAAGCATCAGAAAGCCCGGATGCCGGGACGTGATGTTGCTTGTTTAATTAATGTAGGCATGCATGTATTAATGTTTCCTCCTGCCTCTATGTAACGTACGAACGAATGTATGCATTTCTTATTATACACCGCCGATAATATTTTTTCCATTCTTTTTTAGATCGCTCCATGTTGATCCATGTTGCTTCATGTTGCTTAATCTACATTATTTCCTAAGTATTTATCAGATATATTAATTAAACCTAAACGCCCCTGTTTACGATCGTCTTCTTGTTCTCATTTCTTCTTAACTCGTGTTAAACATTCCTTTGCTAAATCTGCGTTTTCTTTTTCTGGTCCTTTTTTTGGAACTTTACCTTTTTCCCTGACTACTTTTCCATCACTTAAGAAATACAGAGCGGATCTTAAGACCCATCTATTTGTTAAATTCACTGAGGAGCATCGCGAAAATAGCGCTGTACAAACTACTTTGTTCGATTAATTGGTTGATTTATTTATTTGAGTAATTGATGATCATTCAATTAATTGACTGACTGACTGACTGACTGACTGACTGACTGACTGACTGACTGACTGACTGACTGACTGACTGACTGACTGACTGACTGACTGACTGACTGACTGACTGACTGACTGACTGACTGACTTGATTGGTGGCTTCCATTTTATTCACTTTAGTTGTATCGGTCGACGAACTTGAGATGAATTCCAAAGAATAAATCTATTTGCGATGTCTTATTTTTTTATGATTCTAAAAAGTATTCATGAACCTTCTAAAAAAATTATTTTGACCTTTTAACTACGTAAATTGTAACGAACAATTTCCATTATAATCTATGGTGGAGTCAATCCATTTATTTTAAACATTTTGAAAAAGTGGCCTCTTCTAATGAACTTTTTCTTTCGGTCAACTTAATAATTTACTTTTCTTCTCGTTTTGTTTGGTAAGGGTCTGGAATTATTAAATGAAAAATTCAATCCAGCACACACACAGACACACACACACACACACACACACACCACACACACACATACACATATATATATAGCTATATACATATATGAATGTGTGTTTTAAATAAGTGTGTCTTTGCAATTGTGTGTGCGTGTTTGTGCGTGGAGTGGAGGTCAAGGCTGGAGTTTGTTTGCTTCCCTGGCTAACCTTCCTTCCTTGTTTGTTTGTTTATTTGTTTGTTTGTTTGTTTGTTTGTTTGTTTGTTAAGCTTTCATCAGTGGCACAAAAATACTAGACAATAAGAATTGCTGATAACAATTTTGTTAGTGTAGCCCGGTTGATGGCATTTTTTTTATCAGCGCAATGGCAGGCAGGTCTCCCGCAGGATCTGTTGGAACTTTTGGATGAAAGGAATGGTTGATGAAACTGCGGAGAACATGAAAGAAAATTGATAACGTGCATCACTTTCCATTGCACCTAAGAAGGATGCTTAATATGCAGGATGTTTTCACGCCGATCAAACAAAACAAATGGATCACTTCAGTCTATCTGGCGAACGTTAACGCAGAAAATGTAAGTGCAAATAGTGTTGTTGTTGTTGTTGATGATGATGATAACGTAGATGATGATGATGATGACGTTTATGTTGATGATGATGTTTTTGTTGTCGATGATGATGAAAATAATTTTGATGATGACGTTTTTGTTGCGTTTGCACATGTGTTTGGGTAAATCGTCAATAAATAGGCTGGATTATGAAACAGAAACTATTTAAAAGTAGATTGAGGAGTTGCATATTAAAAACAAACCAAAATGGTGGGTAGTCATAAGTTCTGGAGTTGTCCGTTCTCAAGCAATTAAAAACATCCAACTATTTATCATATTCACTGTCAGATAATTTTTAAGCATGCATCATTCAGTATCATCCAACTCTTCAAAACCAGAGAACATAAAAATAGAAATGTAACAACATTAAAATGTAGAAAAAACAAAATTGATAAATTGCAAATATTTCACACGGTTCATCATTCCAATTAATTTTAATCATATGACAGAATGACGAATGAATTTTTGTTTGCAAAGCCAGAAATCAACATACACATAAATATATGTGCAGTACTGTTAAAATACTAAAATGTCGAATATTTAAAAACATTAAAAATAATTGGTTAAAATCTAGTATTTAATTAGTTAAATAGTATTTAAAGACCCACTAGGATGTAATACGGTCCACAAGTATAAAAGTAATTAAAAATGTTCTATCATACCGTGCAATCTTCATTTGATGCAATTCATACAGCCGATAAAAGAATTTTACGTTCTCAATAAATGGATTACAACATTTTTCAATTTTATTATCATGTAAGTATAGCAGTATAACTATAGTTAAAATACGCGCAAGAAAAAATAAATGGTCGATAGGCAATTTTTCGGCCAATGTAATTACATTTGTCAACCGCTAATTAACGCTCCAATTTCATTGAATAAACTAATTAAATAATTTAAACACTTCTTGAATACTTGGGTAACTATTTAGATACTATTAAAATAATCTAAATAATTAATAACGCTGAATAGGTTTATATGTATATATGATAATCAAAATACAACATTTTTTGTCATGTGTTCAGAGCAGGAGTTAGTATACTAGTCAATTAGAGTATTTGTAATGAAATAATTTGTGGTGAAAGTAGGAAAATATTAACATGTTAAACAAACTAACGCATTTTAACATTGAAATAAACAAATAGATATAAAAACAAAGGTATTAAGACGTCTTAACATTTTAAAATAAATAAACAAATAATTAAATAATTAAATAAATAAATGAATAAATAAATATTAACACATTTTAACATTGAAATAAATAAATATAAAAATAAAGGTATTAAAACGTCTTAACATATCAAAATAAATAAATAAACAAATAATTAATAAATAAATATTAACACATTTTAACATTGAAATAAATAAATATAAAAATAAAGGTCGGATTTAAAATTCAAAAACCGGCCGGGGCCGGATTTTAGTTACCATTTTACATACGTTAGAAAAAATACTCACATTTACGGTTATCTACATGTTGAACACCAAGCAAATAGTTAATTAATTCAAATATATGAATAAGCTGTGTGATACGCCAAATTCTGTACACAAAGATCAGCTTAATTTATGCATAACCCATGTTATAGCATAAAGAAAATTGTCCAGCTCATCTCACAATTAGTGATGTTAATATTATGTGTCATGTATGCCTACCTAACCTTTAACATACCATGTTCATAAATAATGCGATTATGTATACATATATATATATATATATATATATATATATATATATATATATATATATATATTATGTAGCTTTATGATCCGTCATATACAACTATATAGTATAAACACGTGCACAAGTTCTTTTACACAAAGATCAGCTTATAATTTATGCATAACCCATGTTATAGCACAAAGAAAATTGTCCAGCTCATTTCACAATTTGTGATGTTGTTATTATGTGGCATGTATGCTTAGCTTTTAACTTATTGACATAAAATTAATTGAATTCAATGAAATTTTTTTTTCTATTTATAACATTTTTAAATGTCGATAGACGCTTAAATCCGGCCCTAAATCCGGCCACCAAATCCGGCCGGGGCCGGATTTGAAAAAAAAGCCGGATATTGGCCGGAGCCGGGGCCGGGGCCGAACTTCGGTACATCCCTAGTCTTAACATATTTAAATAAATTAATTAGTTAATTAATTAATTAAAAATTGAATAAATAAATAAATTAATTATTAAAGATACTAACATGACGGCCATGCAGACCAGCATGTTGCCAACAACGCCAGCAACAACAAGTCCGAACAACAGCAGAAACCAAAAGTTGGTCTGGTGATGGTGGTTCTGTGATGTTGCTATTGATGTTGTTGTGGTTGCTGTAGTGGTTGTTGTTGATGTTATTTGGATGGTTGTTATTGTTGTTGATGCTGTTGGGTTTGCCGCTGATGATGACAACAGCAATAATGGTAGTGATAAGAAAGCTGATGACGACGACGACGACGATGATCCATGAAAGACCAACATTTTAATCATCCCATGCTACATTAATTAAACTAAAAAAAAACATTTCAACTGAGCTAATTACATTCAGAATAAATCCATTTATTTAGTTCTCAATTTAATTTTATTATTTATTGATAATTAAAATATTTTTAGGAGTAATTTTTGTTACGTACAAATTCTGAAAACAAGAAATATAGCGAGGGGAACAATGCAATGACAACAGCCTACCGTGCGCGACTGATTGCATGCTCAACTTTTCAATGTATGTATGTATGTATGTATGATGTATGTATGTATGTATGAATGTATGTATGTATTTATGTATGTATGTATGTATGTATGTATGTATGTATGCATGTATGCATGTATGCATGTATGCATGTATGCATGTATGTATATATGTATGTATGTATGTGTGTATGTATGTATCAATGTATGTATGTATGCATGTATGTATGCATGTATGTATGTGTGTGTTTGTATCTATGTAACCATGTATCTATATATCTATGTATGTATGAATGTATATAATTCATAAATTTAACTATCTATGTATGTATGAATGTATATACAATGTTTATATGGACGTCCCACATAAATTAAACTATCGATTAAGTATGTATAATAATAATTGTATGTAAGAACATATGCAAAAATGAATGCTAATTTGTATTCTTTTTGTATAGCTCTGTTGGCTTTTGTTTTCAAATTAACGAAATTTTTTTTCATAAATGCTTGAGTTGATGTTGTTTGCATGTATTAATTGAATTATGTAAATTTTTATTTTATAAGCATTGTCTAAAATTTAGCATAAATGATTTATTGATATTGATGTTGAAACATTTGTTAACGTTTGTTGTATTGATGCCTGGTTGACTAACTTAAATACCAAATGAGTATTACATAAAATAGAACATCGCAAAATATAAAAAAATATTAATTTAAATAATTAATTAATTATAAATATGTTTGTATGTATTTATATAGGTATGTATGTATGTATTATTATTATTATTATTATTATTATTATTAGATGATTTATATAGCGCCCATTAAAAGATTCTCACAGGCGCTCTCCACGTATTTCGAACCTATTGCTGAAAAATGAATGTCTTCAACTGCCTTTTGAAATGAAAAAACGGCAAATTGCGATCACGCAAAGTTAGCGGAAAATCATTCAAAACCTTTACTCCACAAACCACAAAATTTCGTGACCCTAATTTCAATGCTGTCATCGGCTGCACCAATAAATCACAATCATCTGATCTTAGACCAATCCTCCGGCCAATAGTTGATTTGTACAGAAACCTATTAGACAAATATTGCGGTGCCAACCCATTCAAGCTTTTATAAATCAAAACACATATTTTAAACCATATCCTTTTATGAACAGGCATCCAATGCAAATCCCGAAGCACCGGGCTCATGTGATCAAACCATTGCCCACCAACAATGATTCTAGTGTTTATGTATGTATGTATGTATGCATTAATTAAATAAATAAGATTAAAAAATATACAGCCATCATCTGTCATTACAACAGGCGGAACAATAGAACATTGAAAACTTGCCATCAGATACGTCGTCTCAACCGAAGTGTTTCAAGATTTTAGTAGAAAATAATTTTTGATGCATTGCATGACGTATAATTTATTCCACAATCAGTTTTCATTTTTAAAAATGTTATTAAATGTACAAAATTGAAAAAATATCTGGATAACAACGAACAAGTATTTGATCAGGTGACCATCACAGGTGACCTCTCTCTTCTCAGATTAATAGTGTTGCTAGAAGCTCTTACTTTCATCTACGTAGAATAAAAAAACTTTTGCTTTTTCTTGATGATCCTACTCTTTTCCTTCTTGTTACTTCGTTAGTCTTATCTAGGATTGATTATTGTAACTCGCTCTACTATGGTCTTCTGACTCTATACTCTATCCTTTAAGTAAAGCTTTTAACTCTGTTGCTCGTCTAGTTGCTCGTGACCCTTTCTTTTTTCATATATCTCCATATCTTGTTCTCTTGCACTGGCTACCTATAAAATATAGAATAATTCTTAAAATTTGCACGTTCATGTATAAGTCTCAATCTAAATTATTTTCTAAGTATTTATCAGATATATTATTTGAACCTAAACGCCCCGGTTTACGATCGTCTTCTTGTTCTCGCTTTTTTTAACTCGTGTTAAACACTCTTTTGCCAAATCTGCTTTTGCTTTTTCTGATCCTTTTCTCTGGAACTCTCTACCTACTTCTCTGACCACTTCTTCATCACTTGCGAAGTTCAGAGCGGATCTCAAGACCCATCTGTTTTCAAAATTCCTTGAGGAGCGCTGTTGAACATCGCGGAAATAGCGCTTTATAAGCTTTATTGATTGATTGATTGAGGGATAAACCGAAATGCAAAGAGTGGTGAATAGTTAAAAAAGCATACATAGGCGTTTAAGAAAATTTAATTCATAACTTTTTCAAATTATTTTATATGATTATTTTTCAACTTCATAAGTTTTAAAGGTCCAGAAAAGAGCATCAAGGATACTAGAGAAATGCGGAAAATTAAGCTGCAAAGAAAAGTTGAAACTTTCAAGATGGCCCTGGTTGGTTTGTAGACTACAAGTGCAAGTATGATAATGACCCACCAATCACTAACTGGGTTGTGGGCAGGATGTTGGTATCAAAGGAGTTCTCACTCAGCAGGCACGAAGCTCATTACGCTGGGAACTTCAAAAAGAATGTTGGAAAATTTAAAATTCATTAACAGAATAGTAAATGACCAAAATGATCTACTTGAAGACCTGGTTAGATCAGTCAATAGTACAAATTTCAAGAGAACACTGGATAAATTCTGGCAAGATGAATTTTATGTCTATAAGTGAAGATGTCAAGCGTCGTGGATATTTATATAGAAATGCGGCGAGGGGTTGCATCTACGTTGCAAAACATATTTTATACTATCTGTATACGAGGTTTTAAAAAAATATTAACACAAACAAAGAAATCGCATTTGGTTATTAAGATTTAACACTAAAAAATTGCGTTATTATATTTGAGATTCATAATTTATCACTTTCTACAGTCTGCTGATCAGCACTGACTGTGAGTGTCAGTTTAATGTGCAACGACAACAGACTAACGAAAATCATTTTCAACAGCTTTTAATCAGGCAGAGTTTGATGGAGATTGGACTTTTAAGTCCATTACATGGCCCGAGATTCAAATATCTTCAGTTGGTAGAGCCAAATTTCTTTTTCAGTCCATTTTATTCGCAAAAAAGTGAGTCAGCCTAGCAATAAATGCTTATCTAAGGTTGACTCCCATAAAACAATAAATAACAAGATATAGACATAAATTTTTAGAATAATATTGTTTTTTAAATACCTCATTGTTCTTAAATTTTCCAAAATAAAAATAAAAAAAACATTAATACATTTAACCATTTAAATGTATTAACGTTTTTTTCTTATAAATTAAAATACGTTTAACCAGTTTTCCATCGCATATTTTTATAAAATTAAACAAATTCTTCATTCAATCGATATCAGGCATCAGTAATATAAACATGCCAAAGGCAAAACACATACGATGAATCATTGAATGAGTCGTCAATTGTTACAATTTCATTCAAAGTCACAAAAACATAGTTGATGGTTCTGCATTCGCGACAAGTTCACGCACAGATCTTCAAACACGTGGTCCTCGTACAGGCATCTAGCAGAATAACAATTAGGTAAATTTTAACAACCGACAGACATTTTCTAAATGGCCATTGCAAATTTTTCCGTCCTGAATGAAGATATGAAGAACATAAAGATATATAGATAATATATATGTAAAATTGTAAGTGGTTCTGCGTATGTCAGAGCTGCAATAATAAAGACTACAAACCTTAAAAATATGCTAGGAGAATTTATTACGTAGCGGCATATTAGCCAACGTGTGCAACAAACAGTTCTGACTGAAACGTTTACATTACATTAACTGGTAACCATGGAAAGAAATGGAAATGCACATTAATTTTTAAAATTAATTCGTATTTTTAAATTTTATGAAAATTAAAACAATGCAAATAATTATTTTTCAAAAACAAGCATTTTTCAGTTGAAGTACAAGTATTTTTAAATTAACAAAATGGCAACTTGTTTACCAAATATTCTTGATCACACTTTCATGATCATCTATGACGTGTGAGCTGTTTGCTAATGTCTGATTGATATCTCGCCATTCCAGATTAGATTACCCATAAGTTTAAAAAGTTCAACAACTTTCTTACTAGCTTATTTGTTTTGTATTTTTAAGAGTGAAACACAGCAACAACGATTTTATATCATTTTATAACATAGACCAAACGTAATTCATATCTAAATAATGAAATAAAAAACGCGAAAAAATTACACCATTTAAACAAAACACAACGAAACATTAGAAAATATTAACAACTGTTCTTGGCGGTTCTTCTAGCTGGTAACTTCAGACAAACGTTCTCAGTTATGCCAAAATTGATACGTACGGATGAAATCAACGCTAGGTCAAAATCATTACTTTAATGACTTTATGGTCTAGACCTACCTACCTTTTAAAGTTGACACGCATGTTGAACTCTAAAAGAACTTGAAAGCAAAAAAATTATCAGAATTATTAATTAAAATAATTTACCAAAATAGCCCGGAGGATAGAAAATAATTATCCAAAATGAACACCGTCAGACCGTTGAAGATCTGGTCATTAGGACCGATACTCAAGATGTCGCATTAAATAATTCTTCATGTCGGATGAAAAGAACTATTCTAAATCTAACAAGCGGGTCAGTTAATAATATCAACTCATCTGCAGCAGAAAAAATTTTTGTAACTGAATGTGTAAAAAAACGAATCCTGTTAGCCTGATAGAGAAGATCATTTTGTCCGCATTCACGCCCAACTACAGCAAAGCTGGACAAGCCGCCACCTCCGCTTTCATCATCCTGATAACATCAAAAAGTTTATCTGGCCAACTATTGCTCGATACTTTAACTTTTATTTGTGAAGCAAGGATTTTCTTGTTTTGTATAATTCATCAAAGTTTAGGGATTTAAAATATCTTTAAAATGCAATGTTGATCTTTTTTATGATTCTAAGAAGCCTGGTTAAATCTGTTAAAACCGATAAATGTGTAACATTCTTATTCGTAGGTTTCTATCTCTTTTTCCACTTTTTTATCTCTCTTCTTTCTCTCCCTCTCTCGGACTTTCTTTATCATTATGACTGAACACACACACACACACACACACACACACACACACACACGCATACATCCACACAAATACAAATTAGGTAAAGATTGTCAACATTAGTCAGATGTTGGCCACATTGAAATTGAAACACTTTTGAAAATTGTATTACTTGCTTTTTTAATTTTTCGTTGGACTTAATTGTCTTTTAAATAAAAAAGACTAACGCAGTAGCTTTTGGTTTGAAATAACACGTCATGCCTGTTAGAAGAATGCCAAGTTGGTTATTTCGACCGGCAGTTTAATGGGATCAACCGCATTTTTCAAATCTCAGTGTGGTCTGATTATCCGGCTTCTACTTTAGTTGTCCGTTCAATGGTACTGTTCATCAAAGATGAAAATATTTGCGCCAGACATGCACACTAGAGCCCTCCCTACGCAGCTCGCGGTCCTTGCTGTTTAAACCACAAAAACTAAATCGCAAGTACGCTTTTTTGCGAATGGAGTTTTTAAAACGTGCAGTTTTTTGCGGCTTTTTATATTAAACCGCAAATCACCACAATTTATTAAATAAAATTTTATACAGCTTAAAATTTTTCTTTAAAAATCTTTATTTTATCCTTTTTATCAATTCCATGCCTTTGGACGCTCTTCTAAAGTTTCAACCAATCTTTTCTTTTCCTCCTTGAAACTTGAACTGATCGTAAAATAAAAAATTTTGACATAGCATTGTAAATGTGCCGAGAAAAAGGAATTAATTAATTTGATGATAATTAATTTAGTTCAAACAAGACGTCATTAGTTTTGTCGACCCGGCACATCCAACCAAAAATGTAAATGAACTCGTCTCCTATGAACTGGAATGCAGCATACAGAGAGAAGAAACTTCGTTTGGTTGGGATTAAACCGCGCAGAATTCTGATGCACGCAGCACATGGATGTCTTTACATGTTTCATGATTATTATCTACAGCCATCTAGTGGAAACTGTCTTTCGATGTTGTCTGTTCTTAAAATTGTACTCGGATGTGTGGCATCGGCAACAAATTAACAAAATCATATCAACAATTTGAATAGACTTTTGGTAAGAAATATTTATGCTATAAAAGGTTAAAGGTCACCTTCACTTGTTGAAAAGTGTGATTTTAATTTTTGCAAAAAACAGCGTTCTCTTATTCACGCAATCGAAACCGTGGCAAACAATGTCAATGGTGGTTTTATTTCTTACCGGGTCAATGTAACGGGCAGAAATGAAATCAAATTATGAGACAAACAACAAACACACAGTGTTTATAACACACACACACACACACACACACACACACACACACACACACACGCACACATACATTGATGGGCTGGGATCTCTATGCATTCGATCTCTGTCACCGCACAACAGCGGCAAGACCAGCAGACGCCTTTAACTACCAAGCCATCACGCTGCCCAGTAAATTATAATAGCTCATATCTATCTATATTCACTTTAAAATTTTTTCAGCGCCATAATTTGAAGATTTTTGAAATGGAAGGCAGCTGTTTGTGAAGTTTTATAGTTGGCGATGTTTAAGTTATGACGGCCGCACACATAACTTCTGTTAATCGCTGCTGAATAATAAAGAAATAAAAAGCAAATGATGAAGAGCTGCTTTCTTTATTGTCGACAGGGACCTGGTTTGTTTATTGATAAGTGTATGACGACGTCTCAATGACTTCTTTGCGCATTCGAGCATGATCAATATAACTCTTTCGTGTTTGTTTGTTGTTTTTGTTCTTTGTTCGTTTGACTGTCTGTCTGTCTGTCTGTTTGTCTATCTTTCTGTTCATTCGTTTGTTTTTTATTTCTTTGTTTGTGTTTGCTTGTGTTTGTTTGTTGTTTGCTTGCTTTTGTTTTATTGTTTGTTTTACACCTTGTTTCTGCGATTGTTCGATTGAAGATATGTGTTTTGAAATTATTTATTAAATATTTATTCTTGAAATTTTGAATTCGTCATCAATGTAGCTTTTGTGGCCAGTATTTTAAATGACTTATTGTGACAATTTATGGCGTTGAGACAAACCGTCAAATGACATATAGGCAGGATGCACTAAATCTAGAGGTACATCAGTCCAACTCCTCTTTCCTATTTCAAGCGCTTTTAATGTGTGCGTGTGTGTTATTGAAACAGCTATTAAAATTGTCTGAGGCAGCATGTCTGTTTGTTTGCTTTCTGAATGGGCCTGATTATTTTAATGTTACACTTCATTTAAACTTCTCCACGTAGACAACCCAACGTTGAGATTTCATGACAGTTTTGACTCCGAACAGAGCTTGACCCAATCAATGACTTACAGCCCACTCTCAACATGGTTCCATATTTTATTTTTGTTTGCAGAAAGAAAGACCACTGCGAACATTTTAATCGTTTTGATTTTAATGTAATTGAAATAACTGTACATTGCATTTTTTAAATAATCAACTTCTGTGATGAAATATAGTGAGCAAAGTTTCAGAATAAAGGCATCTTTCCGCATCATATTTTGCACCCTGCCAACATTTAAGTTGCACAACTTACGGTTAAACTTCTGTTCCAGATTTTGTTGAGAATGTTCGTGTTATCAGTGATGAACTTCTCGAATAATACTAATTTTGATTGTACGTTATTTGCGTTCTTGCTCCAAGTTACATATCATCGTAGGTGGTCTGAAGTTTTGCAAAAGATTCATGATCGCTAGGATGAAATACGAATAATTTCTTACTGCTCAACTGAGTAGTCTGCCAAAAGAAGCAACATCACAAAAATACAATATCAACATTTCTTCGTAAAACTCAAATCATGTAGATTTATTTGTTATTTGTGATAATAAAACTAAAACCGACAAGCCTGTAATTTAATTTGTCTCGAAAATGATGAATGATTAATGAACGACGTCTGAATTAAAAGGGCAGAGAATCAAAATGTTTATAACAATTTATATCTTTAAATAGTCGCTGTGAAAATTTTGTTTTATTTCAAATGCAAAATAAATAAAGATTGTTGTGCAGGTTTATCAAAGAAAGACTGCAAAGAAAAATTTCACGTTTGGATTGTAAGGTTTGCATGGTTTAAAACTGTAAAAAAGGCTGTTGTTATATTTTTAAACTATTACTCATCAAAGCAGTCAGATCAGATAATTACACTACACGCATAAGTGCATATCTACAACGTACACACGCACAAAAAGTACATCATAACAAACAAACAACATACATACAATATACATACATACATGCATACATAAATACATGCCGATTGCGGTTGGGAACGTTTGGAGGAGGTTGGCCGGCAAATGTGCCTTGGCCCTGGTCGTGGTCGAACTCAAGACCAAGTTCTACCCGACTCAGTTGGGTGTCGGGATTAAGGGTGGCGCTGAGGCCGCTGTTCATGCGGTTCGAAGATTGGTCACCGACCTCCCCGATCAATGGGGGTTTCTGAAACTGGACTTTAAAAATGCATTCAATGCCCTGAGAAGAGACTCGATGTTGGATGCTGTCAAACTTTTTTGCCCCAATATCTATAATTTTTGCCATTCTGCCTATGGCGGAGTCTCTTCCCTTGGCTACCACTCTTGGGTTGTAGAATCGTCCGAGGGGGTACAGCAGGGTGATCCCCTTGGTCCTTTGTTGTTCGCACTAACTCTTCATCCACTCTTAGAGAAAGCTTCGTCCACTTTCGTTTGCGCTTATCTGGATGATATCAGCACAGCTTCGGACGGTCCAACTCTGGCCGATAGCTACGAATATTTGAAGCATAACTCCGCTGCAATTGGCTTAGAGTTAAACATTAAAAAATGCAAACTTCACTGCCAAAGTTTATTTCAGGTGCCACATGCGCTGGCTGAAATACCCAGAGTTGGTGCATCAGAACTGAGTTTTTTAGGCACACCCTTGGTCGAGGGCGATTATCAAATAAAGTTTTTTGACCAAAAGCTCTCTGAGCTTAAATTCGCCCTGGGTCGTGTTTCCTGTCTTTCGGCCCATGATGCCTTGACTATTATCCGCAATGCCCTCAGTTTGCCCAAATTGATGTACTTTCTGCGTACATCTAAACACATTGACCCTTCTAAATTGGGCGAATTTGACGGAGCCCTGCGCACCGCCCTGTCGTCGATTTGCAATGTTCAAGTGACCGACAGTGGTTGGTCCCAGGCTCAGCTGCCGGTGCGATTTGGTGGGCTGGGGTTGCTTAGCGTGGTTCAGCTGGCTCCCGTTGTTTATAATTCTTCTGCCGCTGCCACTCTCGACCTGCAGTCTTCCCTGCTCCACCGGTTTTTTCGTTGCCGCGATATTCTTCCCCTAGTGTCCGCCCGGGGGACCGTACGCACGTCCAAATTTTGAACGAAGAATATAAAAAAATTTTTCAAAATTTGTTGACTTCATGCGGCGACGACTTTTCCACCGCTCGTTTGTTGGCCATGTCCAGCGTTGCCAGCTGTGGGTGGTTGAGATCGTGGCCTAACACCTCTGTGGGCACCAGGCTTGACGACGAGTCTGTAAGATTTGCCATTGGCTTCAGACTTGGCCTGGTCATTCAGAATAAATACACGTGCCGATGTGGCGCTGGGGCGGACGAGTTTGGGCACCACGGTTTGGTTTGTCGCCTGGGTGGGGGCCGTCAACTACGTCACTCAGCGCTAAACGATTACATTTGTCGGTTCTTCTCCAAGGCTTCAATCCCGGTTCTCAAGGAACCATCCGGCATTTCTGCGCATGATGGTAGGCGCCCAGACGGATGCACGCTAATACCTTGGAGAGCCGGCAGATGTTTGGCGTGGGATGTTACGGTCCCTGGCACCCTCGCCGAACGATACGTAAACCTGACAAGTAAAGAATGCGGTTTGGCCGCGGCCTGAGCAGCGGACGAGAAAATGAAAAAATATGGGAATGCCCTCCCCTTGATGGAATTCTTGCCAATATGCATCGAGGTTCTTGGCCCGATGGACCCCAAAACCCTTAAATTTCTTAAGGAAATATGCAAAATGATCAGCGTCAGATCAGGCGACAGCAGGGAACTGTTTTTCGCAACTAACCACATTTCGTGCTTGTTGCAGCGGTTCCTGCGTGTCTGTGTGCTTGAAAATATCCAACTTAATGCCGACATGTGCAATTAACGACAAATCAAAGTGTTAATCCATTTGTTACTTGATGTTTGACGGTTCAGTGTCACTCATCACGTTTTGGTTTTAACATACATGCATACATACATACACACATAAATACATACATACCTACATACACACACACACATACATACGTTGAAAACATACGTACAACATACATACAATACATACATACATAAATACAACATATATACATGCATGCACAACGTACACACATGTGAACGAATAAACAAACTTTTGCCTTAGGCTTGTAAGAAATTTTAGACAAATGAAGGGGAAAGAAATTTTTTTTTTAGAATTTTTTAATCATTGTTTTGGTAAATCTTAAGAATTTAAATCTAAATTTTACGAATTTCGGCAGAGTTTCTAAATGTTTTACCCTCCAAATTTGACAAAATAGAATATTTGTCAATCATCGACACACCATCGATGCATTTTCAGAACTTAGAAAGGAAAGATTCAAAACAGAAATTACTAAAGAATTTGCAAATTGTTGTTCACTAAGTGAATATTGGCCATCAAGAAGAGATTAGCTCTAACTGGAACTAATTAGAAGTTCAATCACTGAACATGCAGTCAATGTTACAACTTAATCCAGAGTTTCGTGTATTTATGTACATTTTACATGTGTTCGTGTGTATGTACGTACGTACGTACGTATTCATGTATGTATGTGTGCATGTATGTATGCATGCATGTATGTATGTATGTATATGGCGAAAAAATGGCAAAATCGACAAGTTGTATCGAATGAGTTGCTTTATTTTTTAGTGAATAGTTCAAGTTTTTGGGATACGGAGACGTTTATTTGTACGCAAACGAGGAAGTTGTGGCTGTCAGCACAGAAAATACTAAAAAATGAATTTTAAAGCTTTAAAAAAAAAGTTTTTGAAGAAGTCTACCAAAAGGTTCTACAGTGAAAAGAGAAATGTGAAAATAGTAAATGTTGGCGATGTTAAAAGCAATGAAAATTAATGGCAAGTGCGCAAATTTAGTCAGCGCGAAATTGGTTGAAATGCCTTTAGTTGGAGAATTTGTGGAAATTAATTTTGAAAATATTACAAAAAATTGAAAGACATGTTCGACGAACAACAGGTGCGTTTATGTAAAACTTTGGACCGTCATGCGATAGAAAATACAGCGCTATAAAGCAGTTTTAATTGTGCGGCGTTTAACACAGAAAAACTCATTTTAACGAATCAAGTAATAAAAACAATGGCAACGTTTCTGTGCCGAATATTAATGCAACAATAACAACAGCAGCAGCAGCAACAGTACCTCATGGGCAAATGTTGAGAGGACATTAGCTGAGAACATTGAGCAAACATTTGCAGTTGTCAAGTCAAAATAAAACCGATATTAAACAACACTCCAAAGATAACTGAACAAAGTAACGTCAACAACGAAAACGTCATAACAAATATATAAAGGGATGAAATACAAAAAATAATTTAAAAAAATAATTGGTAACAACAAAATGATGATCAATGCAAAATCAAGGCTAATAAATCTCTCAAAAAACAAGTCTTTTTTCTCAGAGAGCAATGTTTAAAAATGACGAAGGAACGATGTTATAAAATAATCAAATTCGACTGATATTAAATTATAAACGGCATTTCATGCTGCCAGTCCTGAAGCACACAGTTTTTTATTAAGTTTAAAGTCCAAATAAAGATGATTGTGAATCAACGATGTTCAGAGAGTGTGTCGAAAGTGTTTTCGCGTAAATCTATGCTCTGGCACCACACATGCATTGCATTGAAAGCCACAAGGCTCTCCCGAAACTATATCTTGGCACTTACGAAATAGCGGTGTTAGTACGAACTTATGCTACTAACAAGACACCTTGTTGTGAGTTAAAATAAATAAAACAAACACAATTCAGGCGTAATAAAATATTATCTTTATTCCCACGTGAATATCGAACCGTTTCGTTTACAAGCTCTAAGGAAAAAGGGCAGAAGTCGAGAGAGAAGCAAAGACATAAAAATTAACATAGATTAAGTAGCATTGAAAATTGCAATAACCTTTAATAATAATTAATATGTGAGATAGTTTATAAATGAATGTTTGATCCCTACAGCGAACTTCGAGAAAATTCAAGGCAGGAGGTAGTCAACAGAATAAAAAAAATTTTGCCATATAACAAAAATAAACAACAACAAAAAAATTAAAGCATCGACTAAATCAAACAACTACCCACGACCTGGTAGTTAACTACCACCAACTGAGCGTAAAAAGTACATTTAGCTATAACTACTAACTAACCAGTTGGTTGATAGTGGTGGTAGATGCCATAGAAAAAACTCCTTGCATAAATCAGACTATGCGTAAAACTTGCAAAATTTTTTATGACTTTATAAACTTAAAATTCAAAACTCAAAATTGTCATTTGTTAACTAAATAGTGCGAAAAACGCTGATAGATATTTATTGACAACTACCTACTGTTTATATATTTAAAAACGTTTGCAGAGATAGTTCGTTATGTAATCACTCTTCCACAGTGATGGGTTAACTACTCACAAAAAATATTTAACTACTCTATTTAACTACTTATAAGAAAAGATGGTTACTCTTTCTTAACTATTTTTTAACAACTAAAGTTACGAATAACCTTCTTCTTAGTAGTTAACTACCGGTTAACTACTTTTCAAAATTCTTTTTAAAATATTGTTTAGACATTTTATAGCTGTTAAATGCCAAAAAGTTTAAATGTTTCATATGAGTTTAATAAATAAAAACAAATCCCCATGAAATGAGATAAAATATGTAAATGTAAGAATTTTTCAGTCGCTTTTGGCCTATTTCTACATTGAGAGTGATTTCAATGCAAAAAGTTATAAACCTTAAGAGCCAATTATCTCAGCTCACTTGAAAGATTTTTTTCAAATGTTAATCACTCCTTGTTGAACTCTCTATTAATTGATATCAAAAAAATTTGTACGTGATGACCGAGCCCTTATAAAGCTTACAACATAAACAACACTACCATTCTCATTCCATATTAATGTGTAAAAAAAATCCAACTGAATAAAAATCGGTCGGCAATCAATGGATAGGCAACACAAATAAAAGCATACAGTAAGTATACGTGCACGCACATGTAGCACCACACACGTGTTAGTAAATTTGAAAGTGCGAATTTCTCGATCATTAGCCTCTGGTGTTAATGTATGGTAATTTAAAAGTAGGCCTAAAAAAATCAGTAACTCAATAAGATAGTGTCTATCTAGCTATATATGCGAGATTCTTCTCGATTTAAATCACTTTGGTTTGTACGTACGCAAAGCTTGTGTTATGCCTCTTCACGTGTAAGCCTCTTAGTTACCTTGGAAATAAAAAATTGTAAAATAAACTTGTCACAAAAATTAAAATTTAATGGAAGCTGCAAAATGTTGAAATTCAGATAAAAACAATTTTTTATTCAATAAAATTTTTGATTTAAGGTTGCAAATATTGTAATTAACTAAGTTGTAGTTAGAAACTATTGAAAAATTAGTTAGTTGTTTTAAAATCAAGTAGTCATTAATTATCTTCTAACTAAGTAGTTGGTTATTAACTAGTAGTTTACTGTTTATAATTAGTAACTTAACTACCCACAACTGCTCGGTGTCTTAGATAATACCAGTGACATTTTGAACAACCACCATTACATACAAACAAACGCTGTCACGTACGAAGATGCACTGCATATGTAATATGTATAGTACATACACCACATACACACACGCACACACACATACACACACACACACAAACACACGCGCACCCAGGCACACACACACACGCACAACGCGCATGTTAACGTCATGGTTCACTTCGAATAATCTATCACCATAGAACTAAATTTTTTAAGTTTTCAATGCAAATTATCAACAACCTATTGTTTATTTATCAAAAAACTGATCAAATTTCAAGTTTAATAGAATCCAACTGTTAAAATAA
>NW_008705095.1:1394135-1437489 GCF_000326865.2 Helobdella robusta | reverse complement strand
AATTTAACTTTAACAATTACACAACACATCACATCAACAAACAACTAATTCCATTGCATTACACAACTACCCCACACAACTACTCTTACATCCCACCACACCGCCACAGCACCACATCTCAGAATTTTTTCAACGCCCCATACTACTACGCATTCAATCAAAAAATAGCTACGACAACATTTAAACTACTCCAAAATGAAAACACCAACAGCTTATATTGACAACAACAACACATTATCATCAACAACAACACAACAACAACATCAACAACAACATCAGCAACAACAACAACTACTACTACAACAACAACACAGCATTAACTAAACAACTACTACAACAACATCAACAAAATCAACAACAACATCAACAACATCAGCAACATCAACAACAACATCAACAACACAACAACAACAACATCAACAACATCAGCAACATCAACAACAACATCAACAACACAACAACAACAACATCAACAACAATGACATCTCCAACAGCAAAAAATGATACACCCGTCAGCAGCAATACAGACAATCTCATGCCTCCATCGATTCAACATCATAAGTTACAATGAATAAAACCACCCAGTCCTACATAGGACTGACCCTAACATAGGACTGACCCTGACTCACTGGATGTCCTTGTTTGAAACAACAGGCGCAAATACATTTCATATATTTAACAGAACAACAACAGTATACAAATACAACAAGCCTCTTAACATTTCAACGACCCGACAACAATTACAACAACACAATTGCAGATGACATCTAGGATTGTAACACTACGTCACTTTACACCAAAAACAGTCAAAAACAGCATCAACAAAACAACATCAACAACATCATCACCACTAACTAACATCAACAACAACATCACCACTAACATCAACAACACAACGTCAACGAAACAACACCAAAATGCCAACAACGCAACACAAAACAACACCAAAAAACCAAAACAACAACAAAAAACAACAAGACATCAACATAAAAGGATCCAACTTGAAGCACGTGGTTAGACCAGTTGGAATGACGCGTGTGTGTTTGTAATTCGTGTCTCATATAGTGAAATCCATCAAAGGACCATCGGATCCAACTTACATTCAATGAACCGACATTTAAAACACTTTAGAGGCATTTTATATCTAGGTGCACTTTTCCAAATCCTTAACAATATTTTTTTCCAGGCAAGAATCTACATAGTAACTTGCTTTGTATTGCTGTTGCAAGTCGTTGTATACATTAAACGTTAGTGCAAATTTTCGCATAATGTTATTGGTTTTGATGCTGCATGTTGTTGTTGTTGTTGCATGTTGTTGTTGTTGCATGTTGTTGTTGTTGCTTCTGCATATTGTTGTTGTTGCATGTTGTTGTTGTTGTATGTTGTTGTTGCATATTGTTGCATGTTTTTGTTGTTGTTGCATGTTGTTGTTGTTGTTGCATGTTGTTGTTGTTGTTGCATATTATTGTTGTTGTTGCATATTATTGTTGTTGTTGCATATTATTGTTGTTGTTGCATATTATTGTTGTTGTTGCATGTTGTTGTTGCATGTTGTTGCTGCTGCCGCTGTTGTAGTCAGCAGTCGCTTAGTGGTCCGCAGACTACTGTCTTTTGAGGACCTCCATCACCATTTCTGCAGTTGCAGCTTGACGTTCGCTGAGTTCCCCGAGCACCAGTTCACCATGATCAATCAGACTGTTGTTGTTGTTGCTGCTGTTGTAGTTTTATATTTTAGTTTTTTTTTTCAATTTGTTGTAGCAACTGCATATCACGATAACTGTGTAAGTTGTTGATGTTGTACCTGTATATATGTTACATGCTGCCGATTTTAATTTCATTGAGGCGGTATTGAATGAACTGTTGTCGCTTTTTGATAGTACTTGAAAAATACTTTTGATTTACACATGAATATTTTTATAATTTGAATTTGCAGAGTATATGAACGTAAAATTTTTATATTTAAATCCTTTAGATGTATGACTTTTGGTCTGAGTCCACTAAAAATGTTATGTAATGATAACAACAACAACAACACAATGTTATGTTGTGTTGTTGTTGTTTGTTATTTGTAAATTGATGGATGCTTTTTTTAACAAATTAATTTTTAAATCAATTTTAACGGCCATTGAAGCTTAAAGACAATGAAGATTATTGCAAATTTTCAGTTGAAATGGGTGTTAATCACAATCAAACCAATCGAAGTGTACAAGTCTGAGAAGTTAATTGCATGGGTCTTGAAATCTGCACGAAAATGCTGTCCAACTGCATTTATGAGGTTATCTGTCAAGCTCTTCAACCATTCGTATAAAACTTGAAATTTTTCAAAAATTTTTTTTTCATTTGTGATAGCAGATTGCTGTTGTAATTAGTATCACTGCTTTAAAAATCTGTTAAATTTTATAAATTTCAGAATCAACCAATCGATCAAAAAGCAATCATAACTTAGAAATTAACTTAAGCACCATTTTTTGGTTGTTTTGTATTAAATTAATGTAACTTGGTCGATATGAATATAAATTTGCTTCTGTTATTAAAAAGTTATTTATTGGTCATAAGAAACGTTTTTTCTAGTTTAAAGTGTGTTAATGTATGTGTGTGTGCGTGCGTGTGCGTGCGTATGTGTATGTGTGTGCGTGTGTGGTGGGTGTTTGTTTGTTTTGTGTAAAACATTTCTCAACAGAGCAAATTGAAAACAAACATTGCGAACCGACACGACATGGAAGCAAGTGCACTGTGACAAATATCTTGTAAATGTTTAATGTTACTTGATAAAAAGTGCTCCATCCATATTTTGAGACCTCACAATTCATCCATAATTTTATTTTTCATAAGTTTTTTGTAACCTCTTTTTCTTCTGAATTATTTTGTGTGTAACTTAAAAACATTTTTCTAAAGCATTCTATCAGTTGGTCCAAAGTAAATTATTCAGTTACTCAAATGTGTTTCTATTTTTTATAGTCAAAATATCCGGATGGAAAACCATTTCGAATGGCTTACGTTCAATTAACTTTACTTTAACTTCCATGTTTTTGCAAATCTGAGCAGAGTTCATTGTGATATGAACCGTTAAATCAGCAAAAAGCATGCACTAAGACAATTTTTGTAATTGATTTATTTTTCAAAATTTTCAACGAAATTAAAGATTTTGTGTGACCTTTTATGAGAAACGGTTTTTCTTTCTAACTTTTTACACAATGAGTAACTATATAAAGATTTTCGAATCTTCGTAACAACATTTCCTTCCATTAAAAATTTCGCAAAAAATAAGCAACCAAAAATACCGGTGTTGTCGTTGGGTTATTTTTATGATTCATAAAAAATCATTTCCTCTTGGTTGTCTCTCGAGTTGTCGTTGTTGTTGTTGACACGTTGTAGATGTAGATGAACAACATTCACGGGATGAAACATTGCAGGCAAGGTGGTCCTACTCCTCTAGACCACCTTTACACAACAAGCAATTCTATTCTATCTGCCCATACAAGCCTATCATATGCAATGTGTATGATGCGTGGTTTGCACGCTGTGTGTGTTTGTCGTTGAAACCTCAGAAGCAAACGCAAAAGAGAGAGAGTAACCTTTAACCTTTATTTATCAACTCATGTTGTTATTTATCTGAGTTATGTGCCCGAAGACGATACTTGTTTTGTTTGGACCATTCCAGAATGTCTTGTTGTGACTCGATGCAGACTGTTGTATTGTTTGCAGGTGACGATGAGTGGGTGTCATGCATTGTCCATGAATCAGCTCAACAGCAGGAAAGGACCTGGTCAGGTTGAGTCGTAAAAAATATTTGTTTGAGATTTGTTTGTTTGCACTTTTTGTTTATGCTGATTATGAAAATAGGTTTGTATTTCGACTGCTTTATATTTATTTATGTTTATTGCATGTGCTTCTTCGTGCGCTGTCCTGCACATTTTGTGTCGGTTGAAAACATTTGGGCACGACGGAGGGATGTGCTTGCTGATTATCATTATCATTATTCTATTTTATTCTACTTTTCGTGTTCAAACATTTTTCTTTCTCCGTTTTTTTGTTTATTTATTCGTTTAATTTTATACTACTGCTTTGCATGCTGTAACAGTTTCTGCGCCTGTCAGTTCCTGATTTTTAAAAAATGATAAAAAAAATTGTGAGGCAAGGTTGCTCTGCTGAATTGTATGTCAAGGTCAGTGTCAAGGCCAAATGTGGATTGCATCATTTGGTTTCAAATCATTTGTGAGCGCTCTTTAAAAAATCTCAAAAGCGCTAGGGCATACGAAAGTACATCGCGTAGCATTATTTGAAACAACATTCGAACCCACGATCTCCTGCTTACTAGGCAGGCGCTTTAACCAACTAAGCCACCCATACACAAGTAGAGTAATAAAAGTAATAAATTGATATTCCCACTGCTAAACTGTGCGCTTCAGATTTTGGATAATGAAGTCATCTACGACCTCATAAAAGGCCGAATTTCACTTAACAGCTACGCAGCGTCCTCGCCGTTTTGGTAGACAATAGGCTGTTGATGATATTCATTTAATACGGTTATGACCGTTTGCAGACATTTCTCAATTTTTGATGTAAAAAATTTATTACTTTTATTACTCCTCGCATATCAAGGTGGCTTCGTGGCTTAGTTGGTTAAAGCGCCTGCCTAGTAAGCAGGAGATCGTGGGTTCGAATCCCACCGAAGCCTTTTGCCTTAAAAAAAGCTACGCAATGTACTTCTGTAATTTTGAGTTTATTCAATTATCTCGATGTTACTGCATGACATCAAACCTTGTCATGAACAACAACTGCACTCTTCAACATGGTTCGACTTTAAAACGTAGCCATCTGACGCATGAATTTACATGCCCTCTTGACGGCTGCTTCATATATCGGAGTAACTACAACATCGCTAACTGGGCGGCTGACCATGCACAAAATGGAAGGTTCCATGAAGACACACCTAGAACACACACAATATTGAAATTACAAAAGAAACCCTGGACAACAACACCAAAATAGTATACTGTAATTCCAGCCATTCCTATCTGAAGTTAGCCAACTCCATCCTCATCGACATACGACAACAACTGATAAACCAACAACAAAAGATTTCAACAAAACTTCGGACAAGAAGAACGATATTAAAATATACTAACAACTCCAGTGATGCCGATAAAGACACTGAAAAAAGTAGCATCGACCAAAGTGCTGTCAAAGAGCAAGTAAATGATACCAATGAAACTAGCACAATAAAACATAACACCAAAGCAACCAGCCCGAACGAAGAAATCATATTAATTAGTAAAGAACACAGTGAAATTAACAAAGTGACTTATAAATGCCAATCACAGGAACAAAGGCCTGGGTTATACAAATTCTCTATATAAACTGCAACAAGTGATAATTGAAAAATCGAAATAGGTACTATACACATTAGAATAAATTAGAAAAGTGTATATTATTCTAACTTTATTAAAATAAATAATGACAAAACTTTTGTTATTTAACCTTGATCTATCTGATCCTTCCAACTACCGTCCTATTTCCAACGTTTCAACTTTCTCTAAATTACTTGAACGCATTGTCTTGAACACGACACTCACTCATATTACTTTATTTCCTAATTTCTCTCCTTTTCAATCCGCTTACAGAAAATGTTATTCCTTCATGTTCACGACCAACTTGCTAACATGTGGAAACCAAATTGTGCTGTCATGGTCAGCCAGGATCTTTCAGCAGCTTTTGATACCATTAATCATAAGAAGCTTATTGACACTTGAGGCAGAATATGGCATCACGGGATCTGCCTTATCTTGGTTTCAATCTTATCTTTCAAATCGTTCTCAACATATTAAACTTGGTTTCCACTCTTTTTTTTAGCTTTTTTAGCTCTTTATCTACTAGAGTTTTTCAAGAGTCTGTCCTTGGTCCCATTCTTTTCACTACTTACACCTTTCCTATTTCTAATATCATTAACACTTTTGGCTCACTCTTTCATCAATACGCTGATGACACATGTCTAATAGCTAAAATTCGCACCTCTAATCATATATCTCAGCTTGACAACTTAAATGCATGTACTATGGCCATAAACGGTTAGCATTTATCAAATTTTCTTTACCTAAATCTCCACGAATCTGAAGCAGCAGCTTATCAAATGTTTTCTCACTGGAGATACTGCTTCTGCACTGGCTCGATGTTACGAACTATCACGTTTAGATTATTGTAATTCTCTTCTCTACGGTCTTCCCTCCTACTTTGAACTTTACTTTAAAGAGCTGAAAATAGAGTTGCAAAAAATTGTTCTAAATATCGGTAATTTATTTTCCAGCACAGATTCACTCATTCAATTACATTGGTTACCAGTACGTCAACTCATTATATTTAAACTCGCCGTACAAGTTGCATAATACATCTCAACCATCATATCTTCCTCAATTTATATCGCGTCGTTCATCAACCCGTCAACTTTGTTCGTCTTCATATATTCAGTTGCATCAACCTGTCAGCAATTCATCCGTTTACATACAGCTCTCTTTCCATATGGAATGTTCGCCTGCCATCATTCGGGAACAACCAACCATCAAACTTTTCAGGAAACGATTAAAGAATTTTTTGTCTATCCAAGCCTACGGAAAGGTCAAAAGTCATTGTTTATCCAAGCGTCCCTGAAGCTATGCATAGTAATTAATAATAATAATCATTACATCATCATAATGCTTGAAATGGGGCATGCCAATTATTAAAACAGTACTATTAAAATAATAGTAATTAATTAATTAATAATAATAGTTGTTGTAGAAATAGTGCCGTAATAAGCAAAATAAAAATGCCTCAATAATAAATAAGAAGCAGTGACTTCACGAAGAAATGAATAATTGTTTGCAACGATCTTTCGTGATGAGTGACTGAATGAGCACCTCTTCAACAATTGCTCGTCGGAAGACCATTCAAATGAGATTAACCTTCTCCATTGTACTTCTTTACTTAAAAAACGATTATTAATTATTAATTCTATTTAAATTATTTTAATAATTTAGACTTTTAATAATGTATGTTAAATTGTTTAAAAAAATTTATATAATGAAGAATGATTTAGTCACATTATGATGGTGATTAAATGACAAGCTCCTGACGAGCACCTTTTATTTGCTTTCATATTTTTAATCAATTCAACATCATTTGCATCAACTTGCAACAATTTACAGCTAAATAGGTATAATTATTCCGGTTATAAAGACATTCTCAGGGTTTTATATTTATTTGTTTCAATTTCGTATTGATAGCACTTGTACTATTGTTAAAACTTCCCACAAGAAGTTGCCTCAAGCAAAAATTCGTCAGTATCTTTGCGAAACCTTAGCTTCTACTTGATGCTATTTTTATTTCCTATTGTACTGTTGTAATGTAATGTAGTTGTATTATGATGTACTGTAATGTATTGTATTGTATTTAACTGTTGTAGATTACAAGTGTTTCTTCCATCCACATTGTCACTCATGTTTTTTAGACGTGTGCTCAGCTCCACCGTTTGTACTAAAGAAGGCGTACGTACGATTAATCTGCTCTCATCATAACAACATGCACATGTGTGTGTGCCTTTGTGTGCACCTGTGCATACATGTAGACGCGTGTGTGTACACATATGAATATGTGTGTGTGTACACATATGAATATATGTGTATGCGTGTGTATGAGAATGCATATGAACTATTTTGTACAATCTAAATTTCTATTCAAAAGTAAGATTTATGTTACATTGCTTTTGAGCTGGTAATAATATAATTGTAGTGTTAAGCATATAATATAACATAATATAATGTTGTAGTGTTAATATAATAAAATCTGGTGTTGACATCTGGGTACAACCACAACATATCAATTTTAACACCGAAGATGGTATAGGAATACAGAAAGAAGCTCTTCTTTTTTATCCTGCTTAATATAAATTTAAATTAATTTTGGTTTTGAACTCAAAAAACATGACAATGATTTAAGACGATCTACCGATAGAAAAATCTAAAAAGTTAAATTCATCAATAATTGCATATATTTGTGTGTGTGTGTGTGTGTGTGTGTGTGCTGGAGATTGAATTGTTGGCATTGTACATTGAAATCGCTTGATGTTCCTGTAAGAATATGCAGTTAAAGATGACAACGAACTTTTTAAAGCCCTATGAACGCTTTTTACATGTAACCTGAAATCTCAAATTTGTCTGAGAAGTTTTTACCTCCACACATTTGAGTACGATTTATGAACATACGCAAATATGTGGAATGTTTAGCAACCCCTTCTACTCGCACAAGTACACACACACACACACACACATATATATATACACACACACACACATATATACACACACAAACATAAATACACATTAAAAACATATTTATTTTGACATAAAAATACTTTATCGATTTGTACTTTATTGACCTTCACTGATTTCATTTATAATAGAGAGCGCTTTCGAGAAATTTTAATTTTATAATGCGCTTAATAAATTGTTGATAATAATAATAATGCATTTATATAGCGCTAATATAAATATTAAATTAGTCTAAGAAACGCTATGCAAAATAAAAGCCTAAAATTTTGTAAACTTAGTAGTCATACACCTTTACCTTACCAGGCAGTGAATAGTTTAGCATCAGTTGGATTGTTGCTACTGCCGAACATCCAATCCCTGATGCGGACAAACTCTGGCCAGTCAGCAGGCTTCATTGATTTGTACAAGGAAGCGTATATGCAAATATGCAAACTCATACACAGAGACAAACAGGCAGACAAAGGCAGACGCATAAAGACACATACGAACTGTGTATTGTCGGAGTCGGATGAAAAAAATTTTTCCATTTTTGCGTCATAATTTCACATTATGATCACTACTAAATGAAGACTACTCTAAGCAAACACTCAAAATCAGCCAATGTAATCGTTTACCTTAGTATAATTACTTTATTTTTATGTTTTACAACATACTGAAAGAAATTATGTGATTTTATTCACATTGTTAGCATTTATTTCCACTATTAAAAATGATTGCTTATCCCTACATATGTATATATATAAATACATATGTAGGGATATATATATATATATATATTATATATATATATATATATATATATATATCCTCTAAAATACACAATCATAAAAAAATTCAGGAAAACACATAAAAATTTTTTAAAAATAAATAACATTTTCCGTGTAAAAAAAATCCGACTCCGGGCTCTCAAAAAATACCGACACTGCATACCGACACACGGATGATCAAACATACACACACACACACACACACACACACACATACACACACACACACATACACACGCGCGCGCGCGCTGACATTCCCATAGACTGAACTGTTTCCAAGCACTGGTTGTCTTCAGATGATGAATGACCGAGAAGACATGAACTGATGATGATGATGGTGAAGACGATGGTGGGGGTTATGATGATGGTGATGATGACGGTAAGAATGATGATGGTGATGATGACGATGATGATGATGATGATGACGATAAGTGATGATGAAAATAAAGATGATGAGGAGGACGATGAAGATGATGGTGGTGATGAAGATGTGTGTTGTGTAGGTAGGTGCAGAAAATGTGAATGCTTTGAAACAACAACAACAACAACAACAACAACAACCATGCAAAGACAGCAAAGCACAGAAACAGTGGGTATATCGTAATTTATCCAAGTTGGATGATGATGATCGGATGATACGTGAGTGTGATGGTGATGATGATGGTGTGAGTGTGGTGGTGATGACGGTAGCAATGATGATGATGATGATTTGTAGTTGGAGTGGTGATGATTATGATGGTGAAGATCAAAATGGTGATGTGGCTGGGTGGTGACAACGAAGATGATGTTGAAATATGAGCCGTGCCGTTGGCAACGACAAATGAACGCCACTGAATAACTTGCTATTAACTTTTTAATGTTCTTAATGGCGGTGAGACCAGGAATAAGCAGGTGAGTGCACCTCAGAAGCATTAAAATGTTCTGTAAATCTGAAGAAAGATGTTTTAAAAAAGTACCAACAGTGGAAGGTGAAAGAATGATTATCTTGTTTGATGGGAAGGTTCAATGGGAAGTTTATGGAGTGTAGTCGTAGGCATCAGTTGAATTGTTTGGATTTGAAAGATGTAAAGTGGTGGCTTAGAATGTAAGTGGCATGCTATTGTCACGCAACGTCGTGCTCTGATCGTATTCAAATGCAAGGAAAACTGACTGCATCAACTATTGACAACTAGGAGCTCAAATATATGAAATATGTGGTGTCTTGTTTAGTGCTACCTCTAGTACACTGAAAATTTGTTCATTTTTTAAAACTTGAAAAGTGTTAAATAAATGTTACATAGTAACGAGGTAAATCATTGAAAGAGGAACTGTTTCTAAACTCAGTTTATTTGTATACAACTTTCTTATTTAAATTTCATAGAATTTGTAACGTAACTTGTTAATGACTAACGAAAGTAAAAAAGTGTTTTGTATGTCTTATTTAAGAAGGAATATAAAGTAACGATCAAATGCTGTTGTACATGCTCAGCGGAATGCAATGAATTTCTTAGTATTAAGCACCGTGAAGTTAGAATATTTCTACAGAGTTTTCACCTAAAGTTGATATAAAAAATCTCTGACGAGGCTAACAAGGAGGGGACATCTCGGACTGCCCGATCAGGAAAACCATTCGATGGTTGTTGTTGGTTATCAGTCGTAAGTTCGACTGTTCCATTTTTGGATTTTCCGTAAAATTCCATGAAATGATTTAGCTAGAGATTGACCATTCTTCTCTATCTAACTGATTTTTAGTGTTCCAATGCATCCAAGCTGGTTGCCATTCATTAGAGCTGCCGGCTATCTTTCTGAAAAACTTAAAATATCTTGAAAACTAACTTATCTTAAAAACTTCAAATATTTAAAATTTCTGAAATAACAATCCTGTAAAAATTTGTTATTTTAATTTTCCATTTTGGGTTTCATTTAGCGTCAAGCATATACTTAAAATACCTATACAGAACTTCGAACGCACCCGCATACATTTTCAGTGCGCTTTAGAGTCTGGTCTCATTCTTTAGTTTCCATTCATCAATCTATTCAAATTTTACAATTTTCACATTTTTTCAGTTTTATAAAAAATATTTATTAATTTTTTAAAGATTTTACTCATTTTGATCATTCTTTAATAGATTATTTCTTGAATTTGCATAATATTTATACATATTTAGTATCTTTTTCCGTTGTACGTCTGTCTAGCCGAGCTGATTTGAGATCGTCGTGATGGACAGGTACCCCCTGGCGTCGAGTCCATTCTTCGAGTATCAGAAACTTCTCATTACAACAGTTTTCTTTTCATCATTGGTTGTCATCGGGCACGTTTTGTTATTGTCATTGTATATTTTTGCTTTTTTGGTCTACTTTTCAATTTGTTGTCTAATTGGCTTTTACTATGAGGGTTTTTTAGAAAAATAAATATAACAACATAAACAACATTATAACCAACAACGTTAACACAACAGCGGCAACAAAAACAACAGCAACAGCAGCAACAACATCACTACTACTAACTTCACCATCAACACCATCATCACAGCATCCTTAACTTTGCGTACTTCCTGGTTACTTTTTCTTATGGATTTTATATTTTATGACCGCAAACAAACATTTTTAGGCAAAAATGCCAAGTAAAGGCCAACATCATCTTCATCAGCATAACTATCGATATAACCATTATCATCATCATCTTTATGATCATCATCACAATCATCATCATCATTATTACCACCATTTCACTCCTTCCACCATCATCCTCTTCATACTTTATAAATATATATATTTCTTTTTAAAATTGAAACATATATATAAATATATTAAAAATATATATGCATGCAATTATTGATCTAAATCACAGCATGTTCGGCGTTTTCGATTTTTCTAACGGTTGATCGTAAATCATTTTTAAAGTTTCTTTAGTTAATTTTTTGTTTATTTTATGCACGATGGAACAGAAAAGCTTTTTCGGTATTTCTATACCATCTTCGGTCTTCAAATTGATATGTTGTGTTTGTGCCCAGGTGATCAAATAATGGGCTGTGACGAATTGATCACGAGCGATGATAATTTTGATTAGTATCTCTTCGCCTACCACCCACCCCCGTCCCCTCTATTCTGCACCGCACACACGCGCACACACACACACGCACACACACACACGCACACACACACACCACACAAGCGTACCTTACAAGACGTGCAATGCAATCAATAGACAAGGGAGGTCTAATGAAGCTCAGGATGACGTCATCAACTTGCCTCAGGTGGTCTCTTTTTGTCCCCATCGTCATATTCTCATCATCACATTGTAATCACCGTCATATTTTTTTCATCGTCATCATATTGTCACCATCATCATATTATCATCATAATATTTTCATCATCATACTGCCACAAGAGGCACAAGAACTGGACTTTTTGTTTAACAACTAACTCCAGATAATTATGATACAAAATGAATGCAACAAATAAATGAAACTATTAGCTTGATTGAGACAAAACCGATAAGTTGATCGACCCCCGTCTGTCAGACAATATATTTAAAATAAATGGACGGGCTCCATAGATTACAATTAAAGTTGTACTTCACAATTTCCGTAGTTCATAATTAGGTCAACCTAAAAACTTTATTTTAGAAATGTTTTTTAAATTTATAAAATGATGAGCCATAAAGTTATTTTTTCAAATTTATTTCGAGTTCGTAGTCCAGAACAACTGATATGATGAAATAAAAGATTCTTCTTCTTTGCCGGTTTAAAATATTTTTGCAGCTTTGTTTCTTTGACTTCACGGTTTTTTAAACAATCTTCAAAGGAAGGAGGTAGTTGAGTTGGCTGGCTGAAGACGAAAAGAAAAGACTGGTTTGGTAGATTCGTTACTGGTTGAATGAAGAAGTCGGTTTCGCTGGCATTAAGAAATTTTTATTTTTTCTTGTAACATCCTGGTTGCAGTCTGATAGTATTTTGACTGCCTGCTCATAAAGGGGAACTCGGCTTAAAAGTGGAATTTAAGATGAAACCCAACTAACTTGCAGTAGTTAACATGTGGTTGCAACTTTTTCCTTCATTGCGTAGATAGAATTTGTATTTGTTGATTGAAGCCAGACCTCTTGCGATCTTCGAAGCCGCGTTTTTAATGTGAGGTACAAATGTTATTCGCTGATCTTGGTACATCCATAGAAATGTACAGATTTCAGTCTCACACTCATGTAGTATCATCATCATGTTGTTATCGTCGTCCTATTGTCAAAATTGTCATCGTTATTAAATTTTCATCACCATCATCATTTTGTCTTTGTCATCATATTCATCATCATCTCATTGTCCTTATCATCATCATATTTTCACAGTCATCATAATGCCATCACATCATATTGTTAACATAATGTCATCGTCCATTTCCCACTCATGTCACAACAACATTTCTACAGAACGAAACAGCAGCAATAGGCAGGAAATGTTTGCAAACTTTAATGTTCAGCGAATGAAAATTTGAAGTATCCGCTTTAGATAATTAAATGGTATTTAATTTTTCTTTAATGATGTTGGAACATTTTGCAAGCAAGTAGCTAAATCAATAGCGGGGTTTGTATGGCGCGCGCTCACTTGCACCCGCCTTCGTCTCCTTTATGCGTCAATAAAATTCAACATGGCATCTTTTTATTGTTGCCTTATAACCGTACTATTTTATTGTAATGGTGCATAATGGTGTCTTTATTTGGATGGCAGCACGTGCGTGAGGCTGGCGAGATAATGAAATAATTTAGCTGCGTAATGAAATAATGAAGCCAGCGACAAGCACGACTGTTTGTTGAGGTGTGGCCAACGAGTTCAGCTGCATTGTCAGTTTAATCTGTTGACGTCAGTTGACATCTTAATCACGTGATCATTAACTGTTTAATTTTTATTTATACAAACGCCAATGGAGTTTATCATAAGGATATTAATAAACAGGGCTAACTAATTGTGCGTGACTATGATGAATGCAGACAAAAGAACTGACGAATTAACTAAATAATATAAAATTATACAATGCGAGCAAATTAAATTGTCAACAAATCTACAGGCAGAACGAATGCGTGAAAGCAATCAAGCAGCTAACTGTTCGACCTAACTGACAACATCGATTACAGTTTGTTGAATTGGAAACATTTAATAAAAAATTATTTCGGTAATCACAAAATAAATAAACAAAAAACTTCTAACAAAACAAAATGTCGTGATGATTCAAGGAAATAAAATAAAATTGTTTTGTGCGTTGTAGTTGTATGTTGTTGTTGTTTGGATGAAACTAGATGTTGCTGTTGTATGTTGAGGATGTTGGATGTTGAGGATGTTGGATGTTGATGATGTTGGATGTTGATGATGTTGGATGTTGATGATGTTGGATGTTGGTCTAAAGATGCAATGATGTAGGATGATCATTTTGTTTTATGCTTCACATTCTTCATCATCCATTCCATACCGTCCTGTAAAGTTTATGAGGACATATGTACGATGCCTGCCTGCCTGCTTGCATTAACATCAAGATATTCATCAACATCGTCATTTTAGTTTTACCACTTTCGTCATAATTTTGTCTAAATTCCCATGTTATCAAGTTTCGTCATTAAACATGTTAACGTTAACAACATTGTTGCAGTTGTTATCATTATGATGTCATCAACATTGTCATCAAGGAGGCAGGCAGGCATCGTACATATGTTCTCTCAAATCATTAGGTCGGGTACAGGAGTACCTACCCGGCACGGTTCCATATTTTGTAATTAAAAATCAATCTGCTATGAAGCGTGATCGTCCATTCATTCGATAGCTACGAAGTTAAAAATATTACCGTTGAATTTTAAAAGATTTATTCACAATTTCACTTACATGAAAACAATAGAATGATAAAACCCGAAGTTTAGTACATCCGCATATTGTTAAAATAAAGAAGACGAGAAGAGTCAATAAGCAGAGAAGAAAGAAAGAGGTTAGGCACATAAATATGTCAAAGAATGTAGAATGTGGGTTGCACGAATTGACTTTTATCTTTAGCACAAATCCCCGCATGAATGTTAGTAAAGGAGGATCAGCTATCTCGATATAAATTTGTTTTTAAAAATATGTTAACATAACCAAACATGTTTTTATTATAGAAGTATCCTACGTTATAATGTATATTTGTTTCTCTTTATGTTGCTGATATGTAGTAAAAGAATTAACAGAAATAGATTAAATAAATTTGGATTAAATAAATTTGTATTAAATTAGAGCTTAATCTATTCGATTATAGATAAGGATGTAATATAACGATGTCTTGTGTGTTAGCTCAGTCGGTAGAAAAGCTGAGTCTCGCGCTCTTATTATGCGATGGCCTAGTCCTTTGTAAGAGTGACCTGGTTTGAAAACATGAATGTGAATACTGCGTATTTCAAACGCATGCAGAACGCTCATGCGTGGCGTTCTGTTGCGATCAAAGTTTGGTGAGCACCGTTAAAAACTGAAAAACTGGCGTTTCGCATATGACAGTGCTTGGCTGTTTGGTTGGTTGTTCGGCTGTTTGGTTGGTTAGTAGCTTGGTTGGTTGTTCGGCTGTTTGTTTGGTTAGTGGCTTGGTTGGTTGTTTGGTTGGCTGTTTGGCTGATGAATAAAAAGCATCAAAAATTAGGAGTTCATCTCGCATTTCTATCAACCACCAAAAACCAGTTTGAAGTGCAGAAGCATATTGGCTGCTTATTCATAATTTGTTCATTGATCCCATCACTGCAACAAATAAAAGAACCAAACAAACAATTGATGATAAATAATAATAATAATAATAATAAATAATAATAATACTAAAAATAATAATAATAAAGAAGGTGGATGCATGAAAAAATACTAGCAACCAGCAGAACATCATACCTTAACCCCTTCACTCGTAACAGCAGAACATGGCTGGATTTGCCAGTGCCTGTCTCTGATGGAATGAAGATTCAGACCTTCGGCAATGTCACTGGCCTTTGCTGAGTTGACGAGATCTTGCTTGTTGGCGAATATCAGGAGGGGGACGCCTGTCAACTTCTCCTCGTCAAGCAGTTCGCCGAGTTCCTGGATGGTGCAAACGAGGTCAGACATTCATCAGCGAGACGTTGCAACGCGGAGTATCAATCAATCAATCAATTGAGAAGGTTAACCGAAACTTCAACTCTACTGAGGCCTAGGCATAGTTCAAATGCATGCATACATGCGCTACATGTATTACTTATCAATAACATACGATGACACCATACTATCATCATATAGTAGGTACCACCCTGTTCTTTTTATACAACACCACATGCCAGCTAGGTGGGTATGACTCCCAACATTTTCAACCATAGCCACGGGCCTCTTGCATTGCATACAAACCTCCAGACATTATATGCACACGCATCATGCAAACGATTCACATTGTTGTTGCAAAAAAAACTAAAAATGAAGCAATAAGTAAATACATTTTTGTGAAAATTAATGCAATAAAAATTTTAAAACAAGTATGTTGTAAGATATATAAATTAAATTATTAATAATAGTAATTTGTTCGAATGTGAAAAAAAGTAATTGGAAACATCACCATTCCAGTCTCTTCAAATCTTTTCCTATCAGCACTGTCAATAACATATATCTGAAATTTGAAAGAACGTTTCGTTCAGAGGCCATCACTCCATCTCTTGGGTTTCTCATTTATTTATTATTAACAAAAATTAAATTATATAATAAGGGCGACTGATGCAGCAAAATAACCGCAACCAGATTTTAGCCCGAATAATTTCAGATGCAATCATATTAGTTAATGTTATGGCAGAAATGCATTTTTTCCAACTTACTAGATTTATTTTTAATTCTTCAGTTTCGAAATCTCCATGGACACCCACCCACTCAAGAAACTATTAAAAAAATATTGGATCCTCAACATCGTTCTTTCTTTCTCTCTTACAATTTTTTCTTATGCATTTCTAGGAGAAGTGTCGACAACAGACACGCAGCACATGTGAATTCATGCATCATATACACTGCCTGTGAATTCATGCATCACGCACACTGCACGTGACAGGCACGCGGAGAATTCTTTGCATTCAATCCCAGTCACTGTAACAGCAGAGGCAAGCACCTTACCTCAATCATTACACCATCAGAACAACCAAAGTGTTGTGTTTAATATTTAACAATCCTCACCAAGTCATAACTGGTTTGCATAAAGATCTTTCAATTTTCATATACACACAATTTTATATTTTTTATATTCTAGCTTTTGTTTAAATAAAACTTTAAAAAAAACAAATAAATTGAAAACAATTTTAAATTTGTGTGATGAATGAAAAACTTTTTTTCGTAAATGAAAACATGAGAGAACGAATCAGATGTCACAACCATTTATTTTTTAATTGAAAACATCTCACCAAGACATCTGTGTGCTCAAAATAATTCTTCCAATAAGGTCGAATGCGACGTTGACCACCGATGTCCCAGACGTTCAACTTGAATCCAGACGACTGCACACTCTTTATATTGAATCCCTGAATTTTATTCCAGTTCATTTATACATGCAGTTAATAGCTGACCGTTGTTCAAATAATTTTTTCAAGAAATTAAGGCAAAAAAGTTAAATAAAAGTTCTAAACATTCATAATACAAAAGAGCTCTAGACAAACAACAACCAGGCAAATACCCTCCTATGAAAGGACGACACAAAATGAATCAGTGATAAGAAATGAAGAGTAACAGAGAATAAAAGGATTGTTATCCATAATGAAGGAATGACACATAATGAATGAATGTATAACACATACAACCATTTTATCATAAACATATTGTTTGTACAAAAGTTTATTTGAAAGGTAATTGAAAAATATAATATAGTCATTCAATCAATCTTCGTTTTGCATCCAGATACCCGGTTCCCCGAGGTAGGACGTTATATAAAGGCTAATTAAAAAAATATGAAATTCATTTTAAATTTAAATAGAAAAAATAATACATAATATACACTTGAGTTGGAGTTATCTGGTTGATGTCCTCAGATGCCAACTGCTTCAATAGAGTTGTCTTTCCAGCATTGTCCAATCCAAGCAGGAGGATTCGCAGCTCTTGCTCGGGATTTGACTTCAGCTTTCTTAGCAGCGATAAAAGACCCTTATTAAATTTTATTGCAATTTTAATAAAATTAAATTAAAACAGATCATTATTAAATTTTATTTCATTTTTAGATTAGACACCCTTATTAAATTTTATTGCAATTAAAAATAAAAACAAGTTTAAATAAAATATTTTGTAACAAGAAAAAAGACCAAAATGAAATTGAAATGATCATGGAGGATTTATTTCAATATGTTATGATTATGCTATATTATTTAGCTAGTTTGTTTGTGTTGTGTATTCTTATTATTATTTATTCTGTGTTTGCTTGGTCTGCCTCTTTCTTTCTTTTCTTTGATTTGAATTTTGATTCATTGATGTGGTTTGAAAAGTCTGGTAGCATCAAAATTAAATTGTTCTGTGTCATTTGAAAAAACAAATTCTCAACAAAACTAGCCAACCATAATTGGATTAAAAAGTTTTTGCTGGACAGATAATTTTACAGACGATTAACTTGACAACAAACTGAAAAATTTTACTTGAAAATAATCGCCATTTAATAACACTGGTTGCTATGACGACAAGAAATGTAAAATAATTTAATTTTAATTAAATATTTTATTTTATTACAAAAAATTTAAATTATTTTTTTTTAATTTTGTTATATTTTAAATTTTAAAATAATTTTTTTTATTTAAAAAATTTTTATTGAAAAATTATTATATCTATTAACTTTTAAACAAAACGTAAATATTTACACGTCGCGGTTTCTCGTCGGATTTGGCCGTGTGTGGCCTGCTGGCGATTGCGAGTAAAAAAGAGGGGAAGGAATTAAATTAATTAATTAATTAAAATTAATTAATTAAAATTAATAAATCAGGAAAAATCGGTTTGGTAATTACAGAAAGAAAGGAAAATAATTTAATTAAAATTAGTAAATTGGTCCCTACCAATTCAAGTTGGACCCAATCAGCTCAAGTTAGGTAAGTTCATTACAGTTAGTCCATATTAAGTCTATTTGAAATTCAGTCAATTTAACTAAATATTTTAATTTGATTTTTTTTATTTATTAGTTGCATTGCAAATCAATTTTTAATTATAATAATATTAATTAAAATTAAATAATTTCTAATCTATTTAATTAATTATTTTATAAAATTAATTATTAAATTTTAAAAATAAAAAATAATTTTTTTTGTTACTTTATCCAACAAATCATTATTATTTACTTTTATAAATTATATTTTATTTATTCACCTTACTCACTCAAAAGTTGACTATTCATTTCAATTGAATTGAGCTATTTTTGTTTTAAATTTAATTTTTGGTCAGTCAACCAATTATTTATTTTTTCCTTATTTATTAATTTTTATTAAATTAAATTATCCAAGTTATTAAAAATGTTTGTTTGACATGTCATACAATTCGAAACAAACTACCAGGAAATATAATAAAATAATTATTAAAGTTTAGAACTGCAATTAATTGATTCACATTTCTTTTCAATTATAATTGAAAATTACTTTATTTAATTAATGAATTAATTAGTTTAATAATTAATTGAATTCATTCCTACATGCACGACCTGACTTTGTCTGCCTATTAAAATGTTCAGATCTCAGATGCTAATGTTGAGTTGTGGCTGGTTGTGGTAGTTATGTTACATGACCATCCACATTCCACGAAGATGGCCCTAAATAGGAAGACCATCGTCTCGACTATCGTTGTCCTATTCCTACTCTGGAACCTTCTGTCACTACTCTACTTCATTTCCAGAACATTTGTATATAAGGTGAGGATGGGCGTGTTCTTTTAATTTTAATAAAAATTATTTTTAGTTGAATAAAATATTTAAAAATATTTTTAATTTTCAAGCATTTTCAATAATTAACATAAATAATTGTTATTTCATGCACACACCAAACTAGGTTGCATTGTTATGAGTATATTTTTCTTTTAAATTTAAATAAATAAACAAATAAATGAATAAACAAATAAATAAATAATAGTAATAATAATAATAGAGTGTCACGAATTTGATTGTTGTTTTATTTTATTACACGGTTGTATAAGATTATTATTGTAAGAATTTCATTGTCTGAAAAAATAAAAATAAAAGATAAATAATAAATAAATAAATAAATATTTAATTTGGGATAGATAAACTTTCGAAAAGTAAAACAATCTATTCACAGGAGCAGCTGAATAATAAATATATAATAAGTATTAAAATAACAAATAATATTCTTATATGTGTGTATTGTATATATATGTATGTATGTATTACACAACAATCAAATTAATATGGCTTCAAAGTGTACGAAAACAAAATGTGTGAAATTAGGAAAAGAAAATTTGCAATGCATTCAATGTATGTATGTATGTATGTATGTATGTATGTATGTATGTATAATAATAATATCAATAATTTATATAGCACTAATTAGATAAAATTCAAAAGCGCTCTCACACATTAAACATATCAAAAATCAATAGTTAAAGGATAATACATAATAATAAGCAAAATCAAATACCCAAGACGAAACACAAAAAACAGAGACAATTGATATAAGGTGATAAACAAATATCAAAAATAAAAAATCAACTGTCATGACAATCAAACATTTTGAAATCCAGTGAAAAAAAAGACACATATATAAATCAGCTATTATGGAAAAGACTCTTAACAGACACACACACACACACACACATATATCATAACAAGAGTTTATGTAACGCCAATTAAATAAAATTCAAAAGCAAACTCAACGTTAAACACAACATGAAATATGGATAAATCAATAATCCGACGGTAGATGATAATACATAATAATACGTAAAGTCAGAAATGAAAAACAATAAATAGAAACAACCGATATATAAGATGACTATCTAATAAAAAAAACAAGCATCAATTGGCAAGACAATAAAACCGTTTTTAAATCAAAAGAAATTAAATATATATACACACACACACACACACACACATACATACATCATCTCATAAGAAAACAAAAATGTTTTAAGTTCTTTTTTAAAGCGAGTAATGGACAATCCTGGATCTCTGAGATGGACGGGAAGGCTGTTCCAGACAGTTGGTCCAGAAACCGCAATACTACGTGAACCAATACATAGATTGGCAGTCGGAACTTTTAACAGATTCGCAGAAAACGATCTTAGACTAGACCCATAAGAATCTACTGAGTACCTTTTAAATTTATCCTGTAAGTATGCTGGTGTCAGGCCATTCATTGATTTATGCAACAAGACTGATATCTTGTAGATTATTCTTTTATCAACTGTCAACCAATGCAAACTTTTGATTATGGGCGTCACGTGATCATAGTAAACCACCAACCACTACTTTTGCCATACGATTCTGTAGAGACTGCAATATCGCAGTAGACCTCAGGGGTAATCCATAAAACAAACTATTACAATAATCAATTCGCGAATGGACAAATGCATGAGCCAAAGTCTGCAGTGTGGAAACGTCCAATGAATTGCGAATTTGGTTAATCCTTCTAATCTGTAGCATACAATCTCTAGAGAGCATTTTGAAGTGCTGTTTCATCGACAAGTTTGAATCAAATATGACACCCAAATTCTTTGCCTTATCACAGAATTGAATTACCACGTCATTGACAAAAATTGAATCAGCATCTAATCTGGACAGCTGTTGCCATGTTCCAACAGGCAACAATTTAGTTTTATTTTGATTCAACCTTAAGCCATTTTTCGACATCCATAAATTAACCGCCAACAGACAGTCCACCAGTTTATCCAGCTCAGCCTGAAATGAGCTAGGTGAACCACTGACTATTATCTGAATATCATCTGCAAAGGCATGACTCGAGAAGCCGAATGATTCAATAACCTTAAAGACCTCAGACGTATATAAGAGAAATAGCAATGGTCCAAGAACTGACCCCTGAGGAACACCAAAAATAACTGTGGTAATATCAGATAATTTTCCACCAAACGAAATCTGCTGAGTTCTACCAACAAGATATGACTCCATCCACTCCAAAACCACACCAGAAATACCAAAGTTACAATGCAACCTATCAAGAAGAATTCTGTGATCAACGCAGTCAAAAGCGGAACTCATATCCAAAAACGTAAGGAGTGATATCTTTTGTTGATCCATTGCCATACAAAGTTCAGAATGGACCTGCAATAATGCTGTTTCAGTCGAGTGGTACTGTCTAAATCCGACTGATTGTAGGGTAGCAGATTGTTACACCTTAGATGATCAAGTATTTGTCTAGCAACCATACGTTCAATAATCTTCGAAATAAAATTGAGGTTAGAAATCGGTCTATAGTTATTGATATCTATAGCATCCATACCACTCCTCTTCAGAATAAGAAGCACAATTGCGTGTTTACACGCCTGAGGAAAACGACCAGATTTTAAGCATAAGTTGATCAAAGATGTTAAAAACGGAGTGAACAGGTTAACGTATCTCTTTACAACATCAGTCGGAAAAATATCCTGTTGACATGACTTAGCTGGTGCACTTTGTATCATGCTTGTAACATCATCCTCAGTCACAGCAGTAAATGTTGATAGTTCTTTAAACTGAACCCCAGTTGCGATGACATCCAGCCTTTCTGAGGGCGCCAATCCGTCCTTGACTTTAGATAATTTTTCCACAAAAAAATTCATGAACTGATCTGCAGTTAACCGCTCAGCATCATAGCATATGCTATCCTTATTACCTCTACAAAGGATCTTATCTATTACCCTCCATAGATTCTTAGGATTACCTTTGTTATCATTGACAATGACGGTCCAGTACTGACTGCGTTTAACACCAAATATCCTGGATTTTTCATCTAAAGCTCTTTTCCATTCTTCTCGATGAATAGATTGATGACTCCTTCTAAAAATTCGTTCTTTTTCCTGCATAATCGCTTCAAACGATAACACTCATCATCAAACCATGGGGCAACACGATCCCGTTTAGTCAAGACAGTTCGAACAGGTGCAATTACACCAGCAATTCGTAGAGATTCATTGAGAAACAATTGAAATTCAGCGTCAAGGTTGTCACTTATGCAAGGTCTCGATATCGCGGATTCCAAAAAAACTCTAGTAAAGCCGTCATTGTCCATTCGATTCCAGGATCTGATTTTTTTGCAAATATTAAAAGAGTGGTTACGAGTAATTGACAAAGCTACTCGAATAAAGCCATGGTCAGAATAAACACCACTAGGATGGACCGAACAGTCTATAACTGGAAAATCTACTGAAGTGACCACTAGATCAAGTGTGCCACCAAGAATATGAGTTGGTTCCTTTGTGTGATTGACTAAACAATAATTTTCGAATATATCCCCCAGAGTCGCCGCGTGAGTGTCACTACCTCTTTCAACATGAATGTTGAAATCTCCTGCCAGTACTATCCTAGAATTCAAAACCGTTATACTATCAAGAACAACCGTTAACTCTTTAAAAAACAGCACCGAAGGTTGAACCGAACCCGGTCGATACACAGCCAATAATATAAAATCCTGTCGATCAATAATAAGTTTAACTGCTAAAACCTCAAACGTAGTGACTGTAGGCACAACAATCCGTCTATACTTGCAAGACGGTCCAAGAAATATTATCAAACCTCCATGGAAAGGATCACCAGCCCTAACCGCATCTATAAAACGATAACCCGGAGGCAACGATAATCCCACTGATAGGCTGTCAGAAGATCCATGCCAGGTCTCTGCAACAACAAATATATCCAATCCTTCAGAGATTAAACCAAAAATTACATTAAACTTGGATAATATAGATCTAATGTTTAACAAACCCAAATGAACAGTAAATTTAAGATCATTATCAACAGATAAAGTTTCGTCAGCATCACCATTAACACCACCAAAGCCAACATTATTTCCATCGCCACCAACATAAACCTGACCAAAGCCAACTTTATTTCCATCGCCACCAACATAAACATCATTAACAATATTGATATAACCGTCAACAGATCCAATAAAATCTCCACCAACACCAATATCCCCATCACCATCAACACCACCATCAACACCAACGTCACAATCAACATTTCCAACGACATCAACATCATCATCGTCTACAGCGCCATCGCAACCATCAACACACCCATCAACATCAATATCACCAACAACAGTAACATCAACATCTCTACCACCAACAAAAACCCCACAATCCAGACCACCACAACCAAAATCACCATCCACATTAGCACCAACAACAGAAGAAGCGACATCAACACCACCAACAATATATGCATCACAATCAACACCTCCATCCACATTAATAACACCATCAGCAACAGTAGAAAAACCAAGAACATCAGCATCTAATTTATAATTTTTTCCACTTTTGACATCGCAAAAGTCGATTTCTTTGGTAGTCGTCTTATTCTCAAGTTCCCCAGTTCCCCAGTCACTCGGTATACAAAATCCTGTTTATCTGCTCTATCTTTATCCTTTTCTCTTGCAGTCTCAATCAGTTTTTTACAATCATTTCTCTGCTCCTTTGTCAAGTCATGCCCGACGCTGATCCCCCTCAAATCTTCATCAAGATTCTTCAGATTTGACAAGTTTTCCATAATCAAATTTTTCAAAGACTTAGACTTCAGCCTGACAAGCAGCGGTCTGGTTTTCTCGGTTTTTTTGCCCAGTCTAAACTGTTTAACAACATCAAATTTATCAACTTTGTCCTTTAATATTGTTCCAAGGATACGTGAAATGTTTTCATCATCCTCCCTTCTGCCATCACTAACACTCAGATCAACATTTTCTTTCAATCTAAAGATTATCAAATTGCATGATCTTTCCTCAATTTCACTGATGGACTGAATTGTTTCCTTCGTCTTTATGACCTCCACCTTTAATGCTTGGATACCATCGTTCATGTTAGTTACCTTGTTATTAACCTTCACAACGTTTGCGACTACCACATCCTTCAGGGTATCTGCATAAGATTTCTTCAGATTCTCCTGGAGTGTCGTTATTTTGTCACCAAAGTTATTATCAATTTCACCACTGTCAAGTTTGTCCTGTATATAGTTAACTTGATCACTGATTTTGGCATTGCTCTCCTGTAACTTCCTTATTTCAACAGACATCTCATTCAGTTGACTGTTTAATCTGAATAGTTCAATTTGCCCAATGCAACTGTTGCACATCCATACAAAATTATTAGGTTGCTGGAGCTCCTTCATAGTTGAATCAGACATGCCAATACATCTCCAATGGACAGCTGCTGAGCAACAAAATCTGCAATGTAGTATGTCCTTTGCTCCGGTAACTTTATTACAAGTTTGGCATTTATTTTTCTCAGCCATTATGGTCCTGAAGCGAAAACTTGTTCAAAACAACGAACAACTTTAAAATTTTAACATATGACGCCAAATAAAATTATAATAACTTGTTTTAAATTTAAAGATTTAAAAATTCCAAGAAAAAGCTGAATTTGTAAATTTCCACGAGAAAACCGATAAATCAACAAACGTCAGGAAAGCTAGAAAACGTATGTATGTATGTATGTATGTATGTATGTATGTATTGACATTGACATTTGACATTTTTATTTCATCAAATCAAAACAAAGAAATCAAAGAAATGATATCAATGAAAAGAAAATATGGTTTTCTTGTTACCAGTGACAATTGTAAAAATGAGAGCGTATTTCAAATATTTTAGTGCATGTAAATTCATTCATATTAAAAATCCTAAAAAACCAAAAATGGAATCATAATTATTAAGTAATCAACTCTTTTACATTTTTATCAGAATGTTGTTTGCAATTATTGAAACACAAATAATTGTATGTATGTAGGTAGGTATGTATTTGTATATATATATGTATTATTATTATAATTAATGTTCATTTATATAGCGCTAATTAAATAAAAAATCTCAAAAGCACTCACATAAATAAAACAGCATACGAGTGAATGATTAAAGAAAAATACTAAATGTTAAACCAAAGAAAATAATGTATGTATGTATGTATGTCTGTACGAGCCCATGGTTAAAAACAATTCATTCATTCAATGATCCTCTGTAATCCCTTAAGGGACCGTTGAGGCCGATGGTATTCTTCTATCTCTCCAAAATCCTTTTCTTTCCCTTGCCATTTTCATTGAGCTCAATGTTCCAACCCCCGTCCATTCCGTGATATCATCCATCCACTTCCTCACAGGTCTTCCAACTTTTTTCTTCCAGTCCCTCTTTCTCATCAGTACTTTTTTGATCAGTCTGTCGTCTGTCATTCTGCAGATATGCCCAAAGATACCCAGCTTTCTTTCCTTGACACTTTCATACACAGTTTTTTGTCTTCCAAGTTGTTTTCTTATGGCATCGTTTCTTATCTTTTGTCTCCAACTGATTCCCAGCAACTTTCTATAACAATGCATCTCGAATGCTTCCAGTTTGTCTTTGTCCATACTTTTTTTGGACTACCATCGTGTTATTAGGGTTTTTACGACAGTGTAGCAAGCTCCTGTCAACCATTCCTTTCTATCCGGACTTTGGACCGGCACCTGATATTACTGGACCGCAACTCAGGTGGTGGAGTGTGGTTTTCTGTCTGGATTTGCTCCCATAGCCTTTCCCATGAACAGGTATGCCGCAAGGCAGCGGAGGTTTGAAGTCAGAGTTTTCCTTCTCCTAGGTAAATAGCCGACCAAGGCTAACGAACTTCACCTGCCCGAAGCCCGAAGCAACTGGTTATGGCGCCAGTTATTCACCTTCGCCCCTTCTCCTGTTAGTTTAAACAGATCTGCCGCGTGAAGGCTAGGAGTTGGGCTTGGTTGTCAGAGGCTCTTTGAGACGCTTGCCATATGGGAGCATTTTATAGATGATGGGAGCTTATCCCCTTCACCACCCCCGGCATTAACAACCATTCAGAACCAAAACGAACTTAAAAACAATAGCCACTAAAATCTATCATTTTCTTCCCTGCTCGCACTATTTAATATTGGTTTTTTGGTCTTGCAGAGAAGGGCATTTGGCATTATTTTTAAGAATACAAAAAATATTAAATTTCTGTAAAATTATTGAAATATTTTGTTTAACATAAATTATGCCATTAAAGTCGCCTGAAATTTCAACGATTTTGACGCCAACAGTGTTAATAAAATGTGTGTTCTTGTCAATAGGGCCGAACGTTTCGATGCAGACAGGGATAAAAATTTTTGTATCATTCTTCAATTCCTTATATTTGTTATTTTTAAAATCAGCTGCTTTTATGGCAGCCGACCCTGATTCTATAGATGTATGATTAATGTATCTTTCTGCTAATGTGTGAGGGAAAGTGACGTCCCAAGTCAGGCAAAGTCCTTGAGACTATGGAACCAATGTATATCTATCAAGTCTAAAATTACTATCAGGGATCAAACCTGCCGATTCTTTGATGGCGGGAATATTTGCTTTCTGAAACAAACGAAACAAATAATCATTCATAGCAGTATGACGAGCCTGCCTGCCTGAGCCGAGCTTACATGAAAGTTCGTTTTAACCCAGCGGACAAACATTTGTCCCACACAGGCATGTATATTTGGAAAGCAATTGGCAAACCATGCCTCAACCCCAAACTCAATCTGATTGACGCAGCGTCTAGCTTTATACCACAGGCAGTAATTGGTATTGCTCTCAGCCATGCTAAGTTTATTTCGCTCTTTACCGCCATCAACCTGGCTTTATTCTGTGGAGAATTGCTGGAATTCTCTAACGAGGAAACTATTTCAACAAGATGTGGTCCATTCCATTTTTTCTGGGAGCACACATCAATGCTAACTGTATCACCGTACATGGAGTGCCAATTTGCTTATGTTTCCAGTCTCAACTGATCTTCGTAAACGACCTCTGCTGGTAACAGCATGTTTTGAAGGGTTATTGTTGCCGCAGCAGAAGATAAAAAAAAATGGTGCCAGATTAGCCACGACGCCCAACCCTAATCCACCCATACTTATTGGCAAAGTGGCCGGCGCCATCCATTTTCATCGAAAAAATTATTAAAAATTGACTTTATGGTATCGCAGTCAAATTGATCAGGGATTTGTTTTGACGGGCTCGGGGTAGTTCTTAGAAAATATGAAAGTTTAGAGTAAATGCTCCTTGAGTCAGTAGGGCGAGGGCATCATGTTTGCCGATATGGGCCATTTTGGATATGACATACTTCTACTCGTCGTGTTTCTTGGCCCAGAAATCGTCGTGGTATCTACCCCTAAAAATAATGGCACCTAAAAATTAATTCGTACTTATGTTTTATTAATTTTGTGTGGTAGATTAGGTGATATAATTGAATTTGTGGTAATTTCACACTTATTGATATTAAGTTTAAGTTCGAATTAGCAGCTACTATTGATGATATGTTCCAAATCATCGAACAAGATATCGATGCTACCACCAAGCGCAATATCATCTAAATACGCTACCTCAAATTTTGACTTAAACGATTTGATTAACGGGTCAATCGATAATGAGAAAAGGAGAGGTCCCTAAGGATCTCCCTGCTGCACACTCTCAGCTGAAAAAACAGTGTTATTGCCGAACGAAAGAAATGAGTTTAAGTCATAGGCCAAAAAACAAAAATTGTATATCTTTAGGATACGATTCTTTACGCATATTAACATGTGGTCTCGACGATGTGTGTTGAAAGCGTTAGAAAAATCGAGTTTCAGAAAGCCTTCGCCTGAACTCATATTGTTCACAAATCGTCGGACAGCGTGAATTGCTCCCTCCGCATCGCTACTAACTCCAACCCCCACTTGTTGTGGTCTAAGGATTGGGGATATTTTTTTTAACAACCAGCAGGGCGCATTTTGCAGCCCAACGTCTCCGCATACAACCAACAGCGATTGGCCTTATTCCACCATCCTTCTTGGCCAATGCCTCCAACCTCCTTTCAAAAAAACGTGGCACCACTTCAGGGGGCCAGGCACTACTCAGAAGCAGGTTAACAAAGAACGTGATGGCGCCAACGACCTCTTTTGTCTCCACTTTATCGCGAGTTAGATCTCTCAAATGTTGTGGCGTAAATCCTTCTCTTCCTCCGGAAGTTCCTTTCGGAAATTTGCTGAAATGTAACTGACACACTTGCAGTTTTTTTTTATCAGGGCTGGGCTTCCTATCAGGGGGAGCCGCGGGGTGCTTGGCTTGAAGGGCACTCAGTGTCTCAGTCGAGTTAGGAGCCCTGTTGTTATCCTGTTCTATCTTGCTTTTTATCAACGCATTCGGATTAGGTTTTCGTACCCTATCTTTTTTATCTTTTTGTCCCTCATCAACCGACCTTGTGATTTCCTCAATAGAAGCCTTGGCAAATGTATCCAGCCTTGAATTTATTTTAACCGATATTGTGGTTTCTACCTCCCCTGTGTTTTTTACGGAGGACCACTCGTGGATGGAACAACAACTTCGACCAAGCTTAAACATCTAAAGAGTGGTCACAGATATTTTTTAATATATTCGTTAAGATTTGACCAAATTTAATTTTTGATTGTTTGGGTATGTGATCAATTTAGACGGAAATAGGCGCTCTTGTTAAAAAACTTGTCAACGAGCGTGAATTTATCTCTATCATTCACTGATGATTTCAAATTTTTACCGTCAACGCTTGTGACCGAGATGTTGCCAACGCGACCACTCAATGACTTCCGTACGGCAGCTGAGGGCAGCTTCTTCAATGACCCCAAACATTTGGACCCTCTCACCTTCCTTCCGTGCCTGATAAACCTGCCATCTTGTCTAAACTTGAAATGTTTAGAACAAACATGACAACTGGTGAGAGTGGGTGGATTAGACACAAAACTTTGATTTGACATAAATGGTGCTGTAACAATATATATGGAGAAATTTGGAGCAGTTTGAAATATTTTAAAGAGTTAACAAGACATAGAGGCAGAGAGAATTACTTATTCAATAGAGTCGAAAATACTTGGAACTCATTGCCAGATGAACTTGTTGAGGCACAATCAATGAACAAATTTAAAGCCGGCATTGATTGTTGGATGAACAACAATCAATCAACGAATCAGCTATCGATTGAAAATAAAAATTTATTTGATGAATAGTCAACGTTAGTTGATATTGAATGACCGAAAATGGAGAATGTTGATTTTGAAGAATTAATAATAAGTTTATTGGTATGGAGAATTTATATAGCGCCCCTCTAAGTAAAACTCAGAGGCGCTGTTCGAGAAGCTGCCGGTCAAAAAAGTGATGTTTGAGTCGTTTTTGGAACATGTCTCTTTCATCCATACTATCAACGACATCATCGGGCAGTTTATTCCAAACCTCCGCTGCAGCCACGGAGAAACGACGCCGTCCATAATTTTCTGTCCTGAACCTAGGAACAACGAGTTTTTTTTTGGCAGAGGATCTGAGTTTTCGCCCCCGGCAGCCGTAGGGACAGGCACGATCAGCTGTTTTATTGTTTGCAAACCATTCTTCAAATTTCTTTAATTCATTTTTTATCAGAATGATTTCACTTTGTATATTTTTTGATGCGTAAAAGATGTTTGTGGTGTCAGCAGCATACATAAGGTTCTTGTTGAAGTACACAAATTCTGAATGCAGTATGACAATCATCATCATTTTCCGAACGAGTTGCTGATTTTTAACCACAGGAAAGACAGAAATGTATTTGACGTCAAATCGCTGGAAATGTTCTTCAACTGTCGCCTTGATGCAAGTCCAAATGTTGCCCAGATACACAACTGCTCTTTTCTCAACTCCTTTCACTTTGAATTTTCCTCCACTGTCATTGAGTTTACTTATTGTTCTGTTAATCCTTGGAGGAAAATCTTTTTTACGTTTTGCAAATTCATTATAATTATTTTTTAACGAATTGTTTATTATTTTGTAATTAAGTGGTGTTTTTTTAATAATTTTATTATCATTTATTTTGTAATTAAGAGGTATTTCTTTAATAGTTTTATTATCATTAATTGAGGATAACTCATGAAATTCACTTCCATAATTCTCAGTCTGCAACAATTTCACATTAGAACCGGTGATTTTTTCAGATATGTTTTCGAGTTTGTTGTGTAACTGTGAGACTGCCATATAATTTTTATTCAATTTTTTATTCAGTTTCATTAAATGTTCACTAATTGACTTAGAAGAATCCTTAGCTAGTCTAATAGGAACTCGGTCAATGTTGAAAACAGAATAAATTGGAATTAATTCAGACAGTTTGTTATCAAAAATGTACTTTACCAAATCAACTAACTCACATAACTTGTCCAATTTCAAGTTTCCTCGTGCTTTAAACATCAGTTTATCCTTTTTAATATTTTCAATTTCAATAATTAATGTTTTTTCCCATTATCCAATTCACCAACAGTAAACAATTCAGAGGCCTCGTTAATAAAACAATTATCGTTAATATAACCGTTATTTTTGAACAGAAACTGCAAAATTTCGCTAACGCAAACACGTCTACCAGCCGCCATGCTGAGAGCATAGACGATAATTCACGGACGTAAATTAGTATACAAGTTTGTGAATGTCTGCAAAACCGTGAAAAAGTGAAAATTTTAAACAGAAATAAGAGAATTCAATTACAAAATAAAATACTAATTTTAATATAACGTAAAGGTTGCAATGTGCCACAACTATTTTAAAAAAATTCAAGCTCAAAAAACTACACTACACTCCACACACACACATGCACACACCATACACACACACACACCACTCGCATACATACAACTCAACAGGATGACGACGTAGATTTGCAGAACAAAAAGTTGATGGAGCTGGTTGAGGAACTGAGGGAGAAGGCTCTATTACAAAGCATGACGAACGATCGACTCATACTCAGCTTCCAAGACGTCATCAACAAACTCAACAAGCTCAAAGACCCCTCTAACAATACCCTTCTCACCGATTTCCAAGGTATTGATTTCCAATGTTGTTTTTTCATGTTATTATTGATGCTGTTTTTTGTGTGTCTTTTTGACAATTGTAATGACAATTATTGACAATTATAATGACTGTTCGGCTGTAATCTTCAGTTCTGTTGCATTTACATTCTATTTGTAATAATCACGTCACACGAACGTCGGTCCGACCTTCCTCCTTTTCCACCACGTCCCACCAGCTTTCCAACAAAACCATGCAGACGTTGTGATTACTTTTGCCATTATTGTTATTTATTATTATTTTTATTACTACCATTATTGACATTGTTGGGGTTGATGTTACCTCGACAGCAACAGTGGAGCACCGGAAAGCAGCTGACGTCATCCCCGTCCTAGTCATGGCGTGCAACAGACCTTCAGTCAATCTCATCATCAACAGGCTTCTATTGTAAATCTGTTTGTTTGTTTTTTATTTGTCTGTTTGCCTGTCCAGCAGTTATTTTGCATAGTTCCATCCAATTAATGCTTGTTTGTTTGTTTGTTTGTTTGTTTGTTTGTTTGTTTGTTTGTTTGTTTGTTTGTTTGTTTGTTTGTTTGTTTGTTTGTTTGTTTGTTTGTTTGTTTGTTTGTTTGTTTGTTTGTTTGTTTGTTTGTTTGTTTGTTCAGCATTTGTCACATGAACATGTTTTCTCTTTTCTCAACACGAAATATATTTTGCTGGCTAAATTTACTTTTGGTTGTGATGAATTGATTCGCTAAAGATAGTGCACGACCTTGACCCTCGTCAGGTTGCGACCTTCACTGAACTTTCCAGTAATCGTGTCGCAGGATTGTTCGTCGCAGCCGACCACCGATGTCATCAAGTCGTTCGGCGACAAGATCGTCTTCATGCAAGTCAGTCACCGTCCTACAACTCTCCTCAGCTCTCTTTCTTCTTCTTCTCCTCCCATCTAATTGTTCTTATCATTTTTAGCTACTCAGTCATTTAATTATTCATTATAAATAATCAGGAAATAATTACTAATACTGAGAAAGTCTGCTAATCTTAAAGAGGCATCCAGTTCAGTGCAGTTGAGTAGCTGATATGCTCTTTAAAATATAAATGAGTCAGTGCAATTAATTATAATTTAATTGCATCAAATAATTGTTTATGATAATAATTATTTGGTGTAATTCAACGTATAAACAATCAAGTTTTACTCTTTAATGTAATTAATTATTGGTGTCATGTCATTGCTTGTTGAAGCTTGTAGTTTGTTTTGTTTATAAATTGGTCTGCTTCTATAATTTTGCTGGGCAGGTTGCTGTGAAAACAAAAACAATTGCCACTGAGAGGTGTTGTTGATGATGACGACGATGATGACGATGGCAGTGATAATGGCGGTGCATTTAATAATTGTTTGCATATTTGTTTTCATATTTGTTTATGTTTTATTGACGAGCTAACTGGTTAACTGTTACAGTTGTGCGTGCGTGTGTGTGTGTGTGTGTGTGTGTGTGTGTGTGTGTGTGTGTGTGTATGTATGTGTGTGTGTGGTGTTTGTGTGTGTGTGTGTATGTCCACCAAAAATGAGCTTCAGCTTTAGAAGCAGTTATGATGAAACTAATGATAGTACTTGTGACATTAACTGGACTTTTCTTCATTAGTTGTGTGCTGTTCAACACCTAAAAATTTCAAATGTACAATTCAAAGTTAATTCTTCATTACCTGAACGATAAATTTCAACTTGTGCTTATAATGTTTACCCACAATAACATCAACACTGAGAAAGGATGTTGATATTATGTTGATATCATTATCGTCAGATTCTGAGATTCTGATTTTTTAAAGGCCTAAAAAAAACGAACAGCAGCCGGACCTGAGCGACTTCAAGCTGCCACAGAGGCAGGACCACATGCAGGGCTACTACAAGATCGCTCGCCACTACAGGTGGGCCCTCAACCAGGTCTTCAGGAAGTTCAAGTACAAATCCGTCATCATCGTCGAAGGTTATTATTATTATTTATTATTATTATTATTCCTCTGCTCTTCATCATCTTCTTCTCTGATGATTTGTCAGATGGATATGTATCATAGATATGTGTCATTTGTATGATGTATCATTTATATGTATCATTGATATCATCGTTTATACGTATTTGTCAGATGGATATGTATGAATGAATGTTGGCCAACAGACAAACATCATCGTCACCATCATGTATAAGCATAAGCATTAGCTTAACACACTAATATAATGTGAAGTCAAGTTTGCTGATAGGTCGAACACATAGTAACACACACTACAATACAAATGATACATACAAGTGATACATACAGGTGATGCATAAAAGTGATACATACAAGTGGTACATATTAGTGATGCATACAAGTGATACATACAAGTTATACACACAAGTGATACATACAAGTGATACATACAAGTGATACACGCAAATGATACATATGAATGATACTACAGATGACCTCGAAATATCAGACGACTTCTTTGAATTCTTCAGTGCATCATACATCATCTTGAAGTCCGATCCGACCTTGTGGTGTGTCTCCGCCTGGAACGACAATGGCAAGGATGGACTCGTTGATGAGGACGGTGGAGGTGAGGCGATGTTGTTGTTTGTTTGTATCTATGTTGATGTTGTTTGTATCTATGTTGGTGTTGCTTGTATTTATGTCGATATTGCTTATATCTATGTTGATATTGTTTGTATCTGTGTTAACGTTTGTTTGTATCTATATTGATGTTGTTTGTATCTATGTTGATGTTGTTTGTATCTATGTCGATGTTATTTGTATCTATGTTGATGTTTTTGCATCAATGTTGATATTGTTTGTATTTGTGTTGGCGTTTGTTTGTATCCTCTGTTGATGTTGCTTGTCTATATAGGAATGTGCATCGGAAAGGCCATGTACCTTCCAGTTATACCATCGTACGCTTCTTCACAATATTTAAAAAGAAATTGTAGAACTTCTCTTTGGTTATAATTCTTGGGTCATTTTTTACATTTTTTAACTCAACTTATCTAACTCAAGTGGAAATAAAACGTCAGTCTCTGAATAACTGCTTCGTGGTACACCTCTCAAGCCTGTGGCATTCTCATTAGTTCGTTCACGTCATTAGGCCGAGAAGCAGCGAGTTAACTTTAAAACGACCGCACCTTCCTCCAACCGACCCACCACCACCACACAGCCGTTCCTGCTCGTGGCTGCCACAACAAGTTCAAGATGCTACACGTTCTTAACCTTACGAAATATTCACTTCACTTCTCACGATGATCATCATCATCAGTTCTACTCTAGACTGCATCCCGTTCGATTTCTCCTTTCTCTCTCTCTCTTTCTCTCTCTCTTTCTCTCTCTTTTCCTCTCCTCCTTCTTTCTCTCTCTCTAACAAAACTAATAAAAACAATGTGAGGGGTGGGGTGGAGGTTTAGGTTGAACTTTGATAATTTTTGTTTATATCGTAATATTAAGCTCTTTGTCAAATAAAAATAATAAACTAATGAACTTTGGACGCATAGTCATGTAATTTTACAAATATTCACACAAACATACAAACAAACATGCATGCATGCAGGCATACAAACATACATACATACATACATACATACATACATACATACATACATACATACATACATGCTTACATGCATACATACTTGCATACATACTTACATGCATACATGCACATATAGATATACAAACATGCACACATACAAAAAACGCGCATTGTATATAAACATCACACACACACACATCCTAGCACAAATTTACACATCTCTACTCAAGCCCAGGTGCCCGCTTATTTACACAAAAGATATTTTTCATCTTGATAATTCAAACTTTCCATGTACCAAAAAATTATTTTCTTATGTTATTGCAATATTTATTATTTGGTTATTATTATTATTATTATTTATATTATTTATTTTATATTGTTTGTTTGTTTGTTTGTTTGTTTGTTTGTTTGTTTGTTTGTTTACAATCACATGTGAGTTGGTTGATTGCACGTTGCAGACCTGCTGTACAGGACGGATTTCTTCCCGGGCCTTGGCTGGATGATGACCGCTGACGTCTGGTCCGAACTCGAACCCAAGTGGCCTATCACGTGGGTCATGATGATGGTGGTGATGATGATGAGGTGATTGTGATGATATTGATGTTGATGATGATGAGGGTGATGATGTTGATGATGAGGGTGATGATGATGTTGATGATGAGGGTGATGATGATGTTGATGATGAGAATGATGAGGAGGAGGATGTTGATGATGAGAAGGATGATGTTGTTGATGATGATGAGGAGGAGGAGGAGGATGATGTTGATGATGATGAAGAGGGTGATGATTGGGGTGATGACGAGGTGTGCCAACATTAAAATGATGATGTGGATGGTGATGTCAGGCGTAGGGGTGCAGTACTGGTAAGTAGTTGAGGGGATGTTTGGTTTCCCGTTGTTGTGTTTTAAGAGTTGGAATGTATATCAGCAAGCCGATGAAATATTAGAAAACAACTAATGAATGACTGATTGGTTGATGAGGGTTGGCTGGGACATTTTTGTATCCACTAATATTTCACGACAGTATGAAAAATGAATACAGGTGCAAAGCAGAATCAGCCCTGCTTTTCCTGCTTCTCTATGGTTGACTCCAGAATATATGAGCAAATTTTCAAAATAACAAAACAAATAATAAAATATTATATATCGAATAGATACGAGTGTTCATAAAAATAAATATATTAACATATACAGACATACATACATACATACATACATACATACATACATACATACATTCATACATACATTTGGGAATTGTGATGGACTTCCGTATGACAGTGGGTCCACAAGTCAGTCTATTGGTTAAAAAATGTATGTTCCAACAACGTCAGTTAAGTCAAGCCACAAAATCGGTAGATAGAGATACAATGACATTATTAGTACATGCTTTCGTTGACTCTAGATTGGATTATTGTAACAGTCTTCTATATGGTATAGCTGATAAACTGTTGTCTAAACTTCAGATGGTTCAGAATCAGGCTGCTAGAATGCTATACCGCAAATTAAAATTTGATCGTGCATCACCAATTCTAAAGGAGTTGCATTGGCTGCGTGTTAAACAAAGAATCACGTTCAAGTTGGGTGTTATGGTATTTAAAAGTTTAAATGGTCTGGCTCCGAAATATTCAGAAGTAAATGTATTAGAGTTTCATCTATATCATCACATGGGCGTTTAAGGTCTGCTGATTCAAACTCGCTGTATGTTAGAGATCGGAATCTGAAAACACAGATAGAGATTTTGCAGTTGTTGGGTCTGTTTTTTGGAACAGCCTACCTATCGAATTACGTGTATCTGGGTTATCATTAGCTTAGTTTAGAAAACGTCTAAGGACATACCTTACCTTAGTGATCTCCACCGATGATGACTTTGCTTTCAACATGCTTTATACGAGGAGAGCGCTGATGAGAAGCAATTATAATTGGCGCTATATAAATACAAATTTTGATTTGATACATACACATAAATATATACATATATACTTCTCATTTAAAAGTTGATGAGGCTGTTGCGTTGACAGCAATCATTTTGAAATAATGATAATGTTGTAAACTTTGAATGCTCTTAACTGCCAACACCAAAAGTCTCTAAATTTCCAACACCAGTGTTGTAGCTTCCAACGATCGTCAAGTGTTCGTTATTTCGTCAGTTCAAGATTTCTGATAGATGAACGCAACTGCTTCAAACGCAAACCTTGTTGAACGTTTATTTGAACATCAATAGCAATAGAAACACTAAGCTAATCCAAGTAACTACATAAATCGCATTTACGACTTCTCTTCAAACCTAGCTATTGACTTTGCTATAACCTCTTTACATACAAGGGATTCTTGAAGACCAAAGATTACAAATATAGCAAAGATAACGAGAAATCAAGATAACAAATAATATAGCGCAGTTTGACCATTGCCGCGATTATAACAGTAATAATAATTTATCTCATATTATGTATTAAGGACATTATCATATTTGCATGCTGCAGAAATTTTTTTTTCAAAAATTTTAAAATGTCTTCAGCAGGTTATATTGATTATATTGAATGAAAAATGTGTAATCGATGAAGCAAATAATTACATGCACAAATAAATTATTGATGAGGTTTATGCTTGTTGTTCTGCTTGCTTGCACGTGTTCTGCTCAGTCTTCGTCGTTATGCTTAAAATGGCAGTGAAAAGAAAAATAAATTTTAAACTCTCTTCATGAATCAACAACATGTTAAATGCTTGTTTTCAGATACAACTAGAACTACGACATGTTAGATGCTTGTTTTCAGATACAACTAGAACTACAACATGTTAAATGCTTGTTTTCAGATACAACTAGAACTACGACATGTTAGATGCTTGTTTTCAGATACAACTAGAACTACAGCATGTTAGATGCTTGTTTTCAGATACAACTAGAACTACGACATGTTAGATGCTTGTTTTCAGATACAACTAGAACTACAGCATGTTAGATGCTTGTTTTCAGATACAACTAGATACAACTTTTTTGTGAAAGAGTTTAGCCGAAACCGTATTTTTAAGAATCGTTGATACTGTCAGTTGGTTCTTGACTGCCAGTTCTTCAGTGTGATTGTTCAAGAATTGTCTGTCTGCTTTTGGTCGGTTTGTTTGATTTTTCAGTCCCTGTTTATCTCTCTGTCTGTCTGTTGGTTTGTCTGTCTTTTGGTTTTTTTGTTTGTTTATATGGCTCTATTTCCCTGTTTGATTATTTGTGGGGTTCGTTTATCATTTTTGATTGAGATTTTGCTGTTATTGTTCAAAAATGGCTAGTGCATAAATGATTTAGTCTAATATTTTTCATTAATTTAATAATTGATGTTATAATGTTACGTTTGTTCATTTTTTAATTTATTTTTTTAATTAAGTAAGTAACTAATTAATCACTTAATGACCCGGAAGGTTTTGGGATGATTGGATGAGGAATCCAGAACAGAGGAAGGGGCGAGCGTGCATACGACCGGAGGTTCCAAGAACCAGCACCTTTGGCAAGATTGGAGTCAGCAAGTTGGTCATCACCAAAGATTAAATAAACGTTTATCTAACATTCGCCAAATATTCATCAAACATTCACCATACATTCACAAAAAGTTCTTCAAATATTCATCAAACATTCATCAATCGTCCAACAAAAATTAAATCTATTTAATTTTAATTAAATTTATAATTAAAATTTAATTTATAATTAAAAATTAAAAAAAGTTGTTGATGTTACAAAAATATCCTTAATTGAAGTTCATAAATATCCCAATTTAACCAACCATCTGTTACTCATTTACTAGCTATGTAGCAGATGTGTGTGGTGAATTTTGCTCTTTGAACTTTTTTTTTACCTTCCTAAAGTTGTTGTTCCAATGTGCATAGTTTTCATTGTTTTTATAACACGTCGTTTGATTGTAAACGTGTCCAGTTCCTTTATTTCATTTCTTCCTCCCTTCGCTTAATATCAAATTCTCTCAATTTCAAAATGAAACTCCAACCAATTTAAAATTTTGATCGAATTCAGCGTACCTTTTCATCTCATTGCACCATCTCATCCAACTCGCCATAATCTTCATCGTATCAGCACATCACCAAACAACAATTTGCAGAGGCCAATATTTTGACAAGCATCTCAAGTACATCAAACATTTCAAGAAGTTTGTCCGTTTCACGGAGTTGGATCTCTCCTATCTATTAAAAGTTCATTCTTTTCATCCTTATCATATTTTCTTATTGGGAATTTGCGTTTGAATTTTTAATTACGTACGCTTGAAAGTTTGAGGTGTGTTTGAGAATCATTAGCAACTAGCAGGTAAAAAGTTTGAAATATTTACAACCAGTTTTTAACAATAAATGAATAAATTTTAATTGAACGACAAGTTTTTAGGTTTTAAAAATTTTAACGTTTTTTATTTATCACTAGTGATATAACACTTACTCGTGTGTGTGTAGTGTTCAATTGTTTGCTGCTTAGAAACAGAGCCATGTTTTGTGTATTTGTATATGTTATTCTTACATACATATGCCTTAAACTGTTTAACAATTGAAAATGAATGGGTACACACTCAATGACACACACGCGCTCACGCCCGCACGGTTATTGATGATGTTTCATTCATTAAAAGAACTAAGAAGCGTATTTAATTGTTTATTATTGAATTTTATTAATCATTATTTTTAAAATAAGTTTTTCAAGCTGCTAAGTCTCAGTTACAATCATCCAATAGGATTGGCTTGGTGTAATCACGCTGCTATGGAAGTCATTCTCCCCTTGTCATAGCCATCCCTTGTTGCATCATATGAAAATTTATTTTGTGGGTGATGCAATGATGAGCTTTGCAGAGCTGGCTGACATTTTTCTTGCTTGCAATTAATTCTGAGATTCAAAATGTTAAAATAATGAGCGGGGTTATACTTAATTCTATAAAAAAAATGTAAAATAAAATCGTTGATGAATTGAATTTTCTTGCTTTTTTTTATTATTTCGTTTTATGATGCTTTTTTGTTTTTCTTGTAATAATCTTTTTCTAAAATAGTGTGTCCTCCACATCTGGAGCGCACCAAATCAAGCTTCAACATGAAATCTCTTAACATATTATCTTAAAACCTAACTGGTCTGATAAGCCCACATGTATATGAAGTGATGATGTGATGGTGTGCGGTCCATTTTCTAACGTTTGATAGTTCGAAGAAACTTAACAAGCGAACAAGAACTTAAGTAACGAATGCTCCATCTTTCTTGTGAGTTAATAGCGAAACAAAACTATCCAACGCTAGAAACCCGGTAGATTTCATAAATTACTGCATTAATTATAGTCTTTTACCAGTATGTTTATGTATATATATATATATATGTTGGAAGGAGACCATATGAATTCTACCAAATTGTTGGCATCATATTTTATACAGTACTGTATGAATTCTACCGAGTTGTTGGCATTAATTAATGCCAACAATTCGGTAGCATTCATACAATACTGTATAAAATATGGTAATGCCAACAATTGCGTAGAATTCGTGTATATATATATATATTTATATATATATATATATATTTATTATTTATTTATATATATATATGTTTATATACTCAAATTTACCTTGTGTTAGCGTAGATTTAATTGTATTAATTGATTATCATCGACGAGCAGGAGAATTATGATGGGCTGTTCACAGGCCAGGTCTACTCGTCACATCTGATAAATTTCAACGACCTGGATGATGTCGCTTCGCTAGCCAAGCAGGCATCGTGCCGCATCGAGTACAATGATGAGAAAGAGTTCATCGTCATCGCTAAGAAACTTTCCATCATGGACGACTTCAAGGTTCTTCACTTCCCGCATTTAATCTCTCTTACTGTATCTCCAACATTGGATGTATCTGCTATATTTCCTCTGTCTGTTGTATCTGTTGCATTTCTTATGTTCGTTGTATATGTTGTATGTACTTTATCTGTTACATTTGTTATACTTGTTGTATTTGTTATGTTTCTTTTGTTTTCTGTGTTCCTTGTATAATACATTTAAAAACAGGCAGTGGCAACTGCAATGACGAAAGCATCAGATAGGTTAATGAAGGAAATGGAATTTGATGTGAGTTCGAGGAAAATGTTCAAAGTAGTAAAGCAGTCAATGAGGGATAGGAAAGATGTTATAGGGAATGGATGTGTTTGGGATGGATCTGGCAAGTTGTGCATAGATGAGGAGGAAAAAGCTCAGGTGTGGAAAGCTCATATGGAAAGGTTGATGAATGAAGAGAATGAGTGGGATGGAGATGTGGAATCCGCGGTCACACACGGACCTATAGAGAAGGTGACGATGGAGGAAGTAGAGAAAGCAGTTAGAGAAATGAAACTAGGTAAGGCAACAGGGGTTTCGGAAGTGGCGGCAGAACATATAAAAGCGAGTGGGGTGATAGGAATTGAAGTTATGATGAGAATTGCTAACAGTATGTTTGATGATGAAGGTATACCTGAGGATTGGCGACACAGTGTGTTGGTGCCGTTGTATAAGGGCAAAGGAGATGTGAGAGATTGTGGGTCATATAGGGATGTGAAATTACTAGAGCACGGAATGAAGGTAGTGGAGAGGGTGCTTGAGAGGAGGTTGAGAAGTATGGTGACAGTTAATGAAATGCAGTGTGGGTTTATGCCTGGTAGGGGAACGGTGGATGCGTTGTTCATGGTGAGAATGTTGCAGGAGAATTATAGAAAGAAGAAACGAAGATTGTACATGTGTTTTGTGGATCTAGAAAAGGCTTTTGATCGAGTACCGAGGAAGGTCATTGAATGGGCGTTGAGGAAGAAAGGAGTGAATGAGAGACTTGTTAAAGCTGTGATGCAGCTGTATGAAGGGGCTAAGACAAAGGTGAGGGTTGGAAGGGGGATGTCGGACGCTTTTAGTGTTAAGGTAGGAGTGCATCAAGGATCAGTGTTATCACCGTTTCTGTTTGCAATTGTGATGGATGTTGTGTGTGGAAACATAATGGAGGGGTTGTTATTTGAGATTTTGTATGCAGATGATTTAGTCTTGATGGCTGATAGCATGGAAGAATTGCAGTTAAAATTTGACAGATGGAAAAGTGTTATTGAAAAGAAAGGATTAAAAGTTAATATTGGTAAGACGAAGGTAATGGTGAGTGGGGAAGGTGGGGAGCGAGTGATAAAAAAATTCTAACTGTCGTTCATGGATATATATATATATATATATATATATATATATATATATATATATATATATATATATATATTCATGGTATATTGCCTTTTTAATGAAGGTCTAAAGTTCAATTCTTTTTAATAAATAGAGCTCTAAGTTTATGCAGAGCAAGAGTTAATGATAAATTCTCTGGCATTGTATCCCAAGCAGTGTGCTCCAATGTAGTGTCTTAATATAGTTATTTATTATTTTCACCGATTTATTATTTTAAAAGTTAATATTGGTAAGACGAAGGTAATGGTGAGTGGGGAAGGTGGGGAGCGAGTGATAAGTAAAATAGACCCCTGTGGGGTATGTGATAGGAGAGTGAAGGCTAACTCAGTATTGTGTATAGGATGTCAGAAATGGGTGCATAAGAGATGTAGTGGTGTGAGGGGGGCACTGAAAAAGGTGGAAGGCACGTTCAAATGTAAGAAATGTGTTCATGGTGTGATTAATAGGACGGACGCAAGGACGGGGTTGAGTGGTGGTATTGAAAGAGTGGAAAGCTTTGTTTACTTAGGGGATAAGCTGAATGCGGATGGAGGATGTTTGAGCGCAGTTACGGCTAGAGTTCGTGTGGGATGGATGAAATTTAGGGAACTGGGTGGGGTATTGTGGGAAAGAAAT
>NW_008705095.1:1358360-1394085 GCF_000326865.2 Helobdella robusta | reverse complement strand
AAGAGCTATGGTGAGGATGATGTGTGGGGTTAAAGTGAAGGATAGGAGTAGCTGATGTCAATGATGGGACTGAATGAGGACATTGTGACATTGATAAGGAGATCGAGATTGCGGTGGTATGGACATGTGTTGAGAAGGGATGAAAGGGTCGGGATTAGGCGAGCGTTGGAGTTCGAGGTTGATGGAGTAGTAGGAAGGGGTCGTCCGCGATTGGGATGGAGAGAGCAGGTGGAGAAGGACAGGGTGAAAGCGGGGTTGCGTGATACTGAGGCGAGTGACAGATGTGGATGGCGTCGAGGGGTATTTCGGTTTCATCATAGGTAGCCAAACGGCAACCCCCAATCTCGGGGAAAATGCCGTCTAAACGTGTGTTGTTGTTGTTGTTTGTATAATACATTTCTTGTATCTCTGTTCAATATTTTATTTATACTCTTTTAATTGGTTTCTACCCTCTTTTTTCGAACGCATCTGATTTTGTACTGAATGTCGGCATTTTAAAAATAAATGATCCAAATATCGAGTATATACATCATTCAATATCCTTACACAATTTTAAAATGAATAAACGCCAGAATATGGCTAAATGAGGTGAAATGTTATGAAATTGCAGTCAAACATTCCTCGTATGAGCTACTTGGGCATCGTTTCCGTCGTCTATCACAAAGTTCGAATATTCGTCTGCCCTCGACAGCCAACCGTCAACTTATCGACCCCACCTTCCCTCAGCTGATAATTATAACTATAATAATAATTATTATTATTATTATTGTTGTTATTTTTATTACTCAATTGTTTAGTTTTTTTTTCTGTTGATCGTTCCGATGTAAATAGTTATTCAATCAATATTTGTAAATAATGTTTTGGCAATTTATTGTTATTTTTGATGAATTATCTATTTATGTTCGTTAATGAATTTTAACAAGCGCAGTAAACATTTTTATGATACAAGCGCTTCGGGTGATTGGTCATTTGTGGTGGGTTTGTTTCTGCTCATTCTTTCGGTTTTTCACATTTTTTTCTATGAACCTGCTAATTTTTCCAGACATCTGTGCATGTAATTATGATTTTAAAATATTTTTTTAATCAATTAACATTAAATTCTGTCTTAATGATTTATTCTCTTCTGCGCACGTCATTCTGAGAGCCACTCCTCTGTCGTCCTATCTCCACATCACACACACGTGAGTATATATATATATATATATATATATATATATATATATATATATATATATATATATACAACACACGTTTAGACGACATTTTTCCCGAGATCGGGGGTTGCCGTTTGGCTACCTATGATGAAACCGAAATACCCCTCCACGCCATTCACATCAGTCACTCGCCTCAGTATCACGCAACCCCGCTTTCACTCTGTCCTTTTCACACCTGCTCTTTCCATCCCAATCGCGGACGACCCCTTCCTATCACTCCTTCAACCTCGAACTCCAACGCTAGTCTAATACCGACCCTTTCATCCCTTCTCAACACATGTCCATACCACCGCAATCTTATCAATGTCACAATGTCCTCATTCAGTCCCATCATCGACATCAGCTCTGTACTACTCCTCCTATCTTTCACTTTAACTCATCCTCACCATAGCTATATATATATATATATATATATATATATATATATATACTGTATTGTATGAATTCTATCGAATTGTTGGCATTAATCAATTTAGAGTTTGTCTTTTCAATTTCCATTACTAGAATTTTCTGGAAATTGTTCAATTTATTGAAAATAGAATAAAACTTTGTTATCCTAATTCGTCATGCAATACTCTATAAAATATGGTCTTTTTCCAACGTGTGTGTATATATATATATATATATATATATATATATATATATATATATATATATATATATATATATATATATGGTATATACGTTGTAAAATGTACCCCTGTTAAACACCTCTATGTCATGAATGATGAATAGTAAACAGAATAGCGAACTTAGAATTTAGCGTTGAACACTGGCACAATCAAAATATATTTCATTTCATTTACATTTTAAGTATTAATTTTGTTTTGAATATTTGATTAATTTTCGCGTTGTTAATATTTTTTATGAAAAATCTATTTTGAACACTTGCCTGTTTGTGATAGCTGTCATACCTAACGACGTACTTAAATGTCTAAAAAATTTTTACATTTGCGTTTATTCAAAAAAAAAATACATCCTTCACTAAAGGTGGAAATCACAAAAATTGCTAAGGGTTTTCGTTTGCCTTGTTGTATGTTATGTCATACAATGCTCTTCACACCTTCTCCATTTTCGATTATACATTTTTGGTTGTTTTATTTTAAAATTTCAATTGCTATTCATCTTGACAGTTATGTATGGTTAATGTGACCACAAAAATAGTCGATTGACTCATAGACGACATGAATTTCCAACTAAAAAAATTAACGGCTTTTGGGATTATCAAAAATTTTGATGTTTTAATATTTTATTCACGTAGCTCACCAACAATTGATATGAAAAGCTATGCAGAGCCGTTCAAGTCGTGCAAATAATCTCATGACTAATTAAGCCGATCTCGCTTAGTCTGAGTTAGAAAGCTTAAAAGCTTATTTTCAGTAGTTTAAATTCATCCATCGAATCACTGAAACATTTCAGCTCTTGATTACACTTTTTTGCTCACACATACTAAATCGGCATACTTCTACTGCATAAGAAATTGACTTATTATTAATTTAGATATATTCATGGCTTAGTTACAGCCTGCAAACACACAAGATAAAGGTATAAAAGGTTAGTAAAGTTGAAAAAATTGAGTAGAGAACTACTAAACATCACAGAAATAGTGTTACCAAAAAATAATGATTGACTGAATGAATGATTGTTAAAAAAAACTAGAGACCAACACTCATTTCTTCAAACAAACAGCTGAGTCTGGAAAATACAAAATTATGAATATAAAATATCGAGGAAACCACACCATGGATAGTAAATACTGAGGTCGCCATGTCTTCCAACAACTTGCATGAATTTATGGCTGACAGAGCTGTAGACCTGGTGCCCGAGAGAATAGAAAAGTTTTATACAAGAAATTTATGTCAGATAAAAATTAAGTGGTTACTTCATCAGTCCCAATGTTTCTCCTTTGAACAACAACAATTGTTACACCTTACTCAAAATTTTCGGTTTCGTCATTGTGCTCAGTTGATTAGAGCTGAAACAATGCAAGAAATTAGTGCGTTCGTTTTCCAAGAAGTATTTGTCGCTAATTGACTAACCGCGTCAGTCTCGCGTAGCAGCTGACAGATCTGATCCATGTCCCGTCTAATCATTGTTGATGCTGTTAACGTTTTATGATCGAGATACTCAGTCGTGTTTTGTTTATGATATAAGACCAGAAGACCTGTCAAGCACGACGATTTCAAATTAGCGTGGCCATATGAGACTAAAAAAGATACTAAATATGCTAAAATATGTAAATAAGTGCATGAAGAAACATATATCTTATATATATCCATGTGAAGGAAATCAATTAAAAATAATGAAAATGAATAATATTTTCAAAAAATTAATAAATATTTATTAATAAACAATGCACTTGTAAAACCTGATAAATAATTTTAGAAAACTAAAAAATGAGACCAGACTCTGAAACGCACTAAAAATGTTCGCGGGTACGTTCGATGACCAGTCTAGGTATTCTTACTTTATGTATAAGACCTGTTAATTACTTTGTGGTTTTTTATGGAACCGAGAAGTTCTCAAGGGGAGGCCGGTGAAACACGATCTCAAACTAGCCTGACTCACATAATTAGAATAAATATAACGGCCCTCGCTCACTTTTAACGGTTGAAAAGCTTACTTCCGGAGGGAATTTGGAGGGTGATTTTTTATCGTTCGAATGGTTCGAGTCAAAAAGTTACGATTTTATATTTATTAATTTCGGAATATTGCTTTTATTTAAAATGTTAAAATTTTAAATTTTTTCATGTGTTATTCAAAAACGTCAAAGTTATACCTGGCGAATCATGTGTCGCCCAACATAGACTCCTTGTGGCAGACCTGGTTGTCGAACTGTCAAAACATAAGTCTAAACAAATGCCTCGGAGAATCAAAACGTGGAAGCTAAAAAGCAATATTCATCGAGAAAAATTTCAACAGATCGTCGCAACACAGTTAGACCACCAATCGCAAGCCAGTACAGATTGGAGTACATACAAAACCGTTTTGATGAATGCTGCAACTACAGTTTGTGGGAAAACTGGTACAAAACGTCAGCATGAACGTGGCACTTGGTGGTGGAATGACAGTGTACAAAATGCAATAGCTGAAAAGAAAGTTTCATACAAGCAATGGCAAAAATCAAAGTCTGTTGATGACCATAAAATTTTCCGTGTGAAGAACAACTATGCAAGACGTCAAGTTGCACTGGCTTGGACAGATCAGTGCAGAGAGTGGCTTACTAAAAGCAAAGGTGAACAAATGAAATCTCTGTATCGTATAGCAAAACAAGCAAAGCGTACGAAAAAAGACATAGTTGGTGCCTCATGTATAAAAAATGACAAAAATGAGATGGTTCTTGAACGAGATGAGATCAAGCAACAGTGGAGAGAATACTTCAACCGTCTGTTAAACGAAACAAATCCAATCAATGTTAACTTTGACGCTCCACCCATCGAAGGTCCGATTCCAGACATCACTGTAGACGAGCTGACAGAAGCTCTGAAAGCTATGAAGGATGGAAAGGCAGCAGGGCCCTCTGGACTCACAAATGACATTATCAAAGCATCTGGTACTGCAGGTATCCAAACGTTACTACAACTTTGCCGTGAAATCTGGAGAAATTGCTCAATGCCGACTGAATGGAACTATAGCATGACAGTTCCTCTATACAAAGGCATCATATCGGGGTATATGTCTGTTAGAACACTCCCTGAAAATTGTCGAGAAAATCATTGAAAGAAGATTAACGTCGGGCATCACAATCGGAAATTATCAATTTGGTTTTCTAGCGGGAAAATCAACAATTGATGCAATTCACATCCTTCGGCAACTGCAAGAGAAGTACTTCGCAAAGCATCAACAACTATCACACATTTTTGTAGACCTTGAAAAAGCATTTGATCGAGTTCCCGGTGAAGCAATCAGGTGGAGTCAACGTCAACAACTCATTCCAGAATATCTTGTTCGACTTGTGATGGAAATGTATACGAATACTAAGACTCTCGTCAGCACAACGGTTGGTAACACAGATGCATTTGACATCGGCGTTGGAGTTCACCAAGGCTCGATTTTCAGTCCACTGTTATTTATAACTGTGATGGAAGAAATCACAAAACCGACACGCACTGGTGACATTTGGAATCTAGTATATGCTGATGATATTGTTTTAACAGCCACGTCTGAGCAGAATGCAGCACAGGTGTTTAAAGATTGGAACACCAGACTCGCCGATCATGGATTCAAAATCAAACATCAACAAAACCAAAGCAATGAACACTGGTGAACCCATCCAATCCACAGCTACTGGACGATGGCCCTGTTCAGTTTGTAAAGCTGGTGTAGGTAACAATTCAATCAAGTGTCAGCAGTGTAACCAGTGGTGTCACAAACGTTGTTCCAAAATAATTGGTTCTTTATCTAAAGTGTCCAATTTTGTTTGTCCGGCTTGCATCAATCCACAACAACAAATTCAAAATAGCACTGTTTTTGAAGCCATTAAAATAGAGAATGTCACATCGTTTCAATATCTAGGGGATGTTCTAGATTGTACTGGAACAGCTGAAGCTGCCATTCAAGCACGCATACGTGCAGCCTGGAATAAATGGCATCTCCATCTCTTATTTTATAAATATTTTAAGTATAATTTTAATAAAATATGCATGGTGCGTTCAACGGCCAGTATAAGTGTTTTAAGTATATGATATTATAATAATAAGTTTTCTATACACGAGATTTTTACAACTTTAATTAAAAAATATTTTTGGTTTTCCATACAAACTTTGTTCATGTTTTATTATCTTTGTGTTCGTCTCCAGTCGTATATATATATGGAATAGAGTCTAATTTTGAAAATAAGTTTTGTTCTGCAAATTGCGTTTATCGTTTTTATCGCAGTGACTGACTGATCGCAAATGGCGGATTCGAAGTTTGAACCTTTAGAGCAGCAGTTGGAAATGTTCATTGAGAACACGCGTCAAATAGGAATTTCAGTTGCGGACATGCAACCCCAGGGACAAGCCGTTTTAAATCAAAAATTGTAAGAATGACCAATTTATTTTACTATATTCAATTTAACAAAACATTTTAAATTTATTTTTTATTTAATCTTAAAAAGCATTCATCTCTAAAAAAATTTTACTAATTAATAATTTAGTGTTATATTCATTCACCAATTAGTCACATAAATAATAGTTTAAAATATTAATAATATTAAAAATAATATCTAATGATGTCACTTTGTTAAGAGCAAATACTGCTTAATTTAAATAACTATTTACTATATAACTTGTAAATAAGGTAACATAAAAATGATAGCTATTAATTTTAATTATTTAAAAATTCACCAATCAGGCATCAGCTGGTCATTGGCTTGCAAGAAATCGACAAACTTCGTTCCTTGGTGCAAGATGTACAAATCCCATCAGACGTTTTTGAGTAAGTACATTCATTACACTTGTAATTTCAATTTTCTAGGAAACTTGTGCTTATTTTAATATTTGTAACAATACATATTAAATATTTTTCAATGGAGTAAATTTTGTTTTATTACAAGTCTAAATCAACCTCATCTATATTATCGATTGTATTAAGTTTGAAATAGCACATTCTAATTGTACCATATAAGTACATGGTACATCCGAAGAACATTATGTTATTCTTGGAAGTTTGAGAAACATAAATTATCATCTAAATTATTTTTTGTCAGTTAGTTGTAAATTAAGTTTAACAAATTGAAGGTATATAGATGAAGGCAAAAATCCACAACTGTATACAAAAGATTGCATGGAGAAGTCCTTAGCCAAGAATGAAGAAATTAAGGGGAAGATTGAAGCTTTGAAGGTTATTCATTGCATTTCTAATCTTATTTTTCAAATGATTTATATATTTTTTAAAATGTATACAATCACCAGAAGTTCAAGTCACTGCTGGTTGTTGAACTTAGCAAAGTTTTCCCTAACGAAATGGCCAAATACAGACAGCTGCGAGGTGATGATCGACCTGTCACCGAACAATAGCAACAAACACCATTATTATTATTATTATTATCACTTTGTAATTACTAACATCATTCTGTACAGCTTTACTATATTTTTTGTGTTCAATGACTGATTCATATTTGAAATTTTGTTTAAACATTTGTTAATGTTGTACTTTTAGCAACAATTGCACTTCTGGATTTATTAACACCATTAAATACTTACCCTCCAAAAAAGTTTCGTGATATCGTTAGGTGGTTGTTTTGTTAACGTTTATGTAATAAATTGTTCTGGTTCCTTAGAAAAGTTTGTTTGTCTTGTTTTTATTGATCATAAAAAATATGGGAATGAAAAACTATTGCTTCAAAGTTCTCATTAAAAATTTTTCTGTAGCAACCAACTGGTAGATAAAAAAATTAAAATCGAGATTTCGGCCATTTAGTCATATTTCGTGTTGAGTAGATGTGATGAATTTGGGAATTATTTTGTAACATTTCACTTCAATGATTGCAATTCTTTCTTATAAATTTGATTGTCGTTCTGCATCTGAAAAAATAGACAGTTGCAATTTTAACATGACTGTTTTAATGGTATTTCTATTGTTGAACAAAAGAAATGCTCGTTTAAGACGAGCCAGAAGAGTTCTGCACGTCGACCAAGTAAAAAACTGAAATACTCAACGAATGAACTTACAGAAGATAACTGGTCTCTGAGATTTTTGGTCAGCATTTTGTTTCCGGCGATGATGGATTGGTAATACAGCACGGACAGACTGTCAAATGTAATTTTTTAATTTTATCAGCGTCGGTTCGTGATAGCAGGTGCACAAAAATGGAGGTGAATCAAAACAATTCATTGACTACAATGCTTCCAACCGTCCCGTCAATGTTTCGTGCAACGCTGCATTGCGTTGAGTTCAAATCTGCCGGGCAAGTTGATGGATTCGATGTTTTTATAGACCGTCTTGTTTTATAAGCAAGCGAAGATGTCATTTATTTGTTCATGCGATAACAAAACTCAAATATTAACATCAACCGTCGTCAAAAGTGTTGTCATTGTTTATTTCATTCGTGGCTCATATTTTATGCCTCCTGTCAATGCAATCGACCTTACTTAGTCAAAAATGGTTCAATCGTTATAGTCGCCACCGAAGCAATCAATTGTAGTTGTGCTGCAGTTGCGATTAAGCATGTTCACGTGAAACAAATTATTCCATTTGAAAAAATGTTCAATCGAATTTGTTAGTACGAAAATTGTATTTAAACGAATTATAAATTTATAATAAATCCAGCGTAATAAGTGCAGAATGTTAGACAGCTTTGAAGAATTAGTGAGGTGAGGTGAGCTAACCCGAGAATGATGGCGACGACGATGAAGAACATCCAGGAGCCGAAGAAGAGGACGAGGGTTCTGAGCGGAGCACTGAGGTAGTCATCGATGCCGGAACTGATGCGACGACTCATGAAGTCATCCGGCCTGCTGTACTCCCTGTACGGCCCGCACGACGGAGAGGGCAGGACCCTTTAGTTGACGTCATCGTCGCGTGTCAGGCCACCATGTTATTCATTAATAATCGCGAAGACTCCTCATCAAGTCATTATTACCAAAATTACAAAATTACCCTAACCAAAGAAGCTCACAAAATTTATAAAAAAGAAACACGTATCTCAACTGTATAAATTTGCTGAACTATTTATTACTATTCATTGTCCACTGACTAGTAGGTATCAACTTTTTAAAGTTCATTATTCTAAATATTCATTGAAACCACCCCTCGTTCAACGTCTACACCATAGTTATAAGATGAACTCTGATATCGGTGATTTATATTTCATTAACTGATGGTTGTCATGCTGCTATGGTAGGTTCATTTTGAAGTGACGTCATCCACGTATTCATCTCAACATACCATCGGTTCGTTCTAAACTCTATGAAGCATCCCTTAACGAAACCTCATCAAATCAAATGTTGGCAACGCCTCATTCAACGTGATACCACTGCATGTCGTAAGTACGCTTCGGAACAATTGCCCTCTTTCAATGTAACAAATCATAAGTAACTTCATTAACATGGAAATTTGTAAAGATACGATACGACACTCTCAGTTACAGCATGCAGTCGTGTGCAACTAACCTTAATTATCTGCTCAGCTAATTTGTTCAACCAAACAAACATGCATGGCAAGAAAACAACGAAGAGGTGGGAGACAAACGAAAGAAAGAAATATTACCTCCCAACGACAAATGCGTTGAAGCAAGCGCATATGAAGAAAGTTGCCAGGAGGTTGATGACGAAGAAGTAGTTGGTCTTCGAAGCTCGCTTCTCCTCCTTCGGTCTGCAGTTCCAAATCAGCGTCAGCTGTCATATCCAATGATTTAAATGTTTTCAATAAAAATTAAAATACAGCTAATGGTTAAAAATCGATAACACAAAAAAACAACTTACAAATTTAAGAAAGAAGAGTAGTAAAATCTTGAAGGTGTTCATTATGGAAAGGCCAGGAGCCACAAGGATGCCCAGCCTGTGTGTTGTTGTTAGTCAGTGTGCTGTGAGCAGTGTTGTAGTGGCGCTCGCCTGTCTACGACTACGACCACACGTTATCGTCGTGTCATCGATCGAGCTGATTCCACTCAACAGTTGATGACAATTTAATGACAGATGATGCATAAAATTAATATAAAACATAATCTGATATGTGGAACTTGATTTGAAGAAAATATGTGTACTATCTGAATTCGTTAGACAACGTGCAACACCACAACAACATGTAACACAACAACAACATGCAACACAACAACAACATGCAACACAACAACAACATGCAACACAATTACAACACAATCACAGCAGCGCAACAAGGCTGAACAGTGTTTGAGTTGAAACCGACAGCCAACCAGCACATAGCTTGCATGTAGATGAATTCAATGATGTTCTTTGGAACGTTGAACGTCTGGTTCCCAACCAACTTGCACAGCCGATTGTTAGGATACGTAACATAAAGGCGTCTTTATACAGTAAAATCGATATGTGTCAATCATATCTCCCAAGTGACATTTTTTCATTAAATTCATTTATTTATAAATATAAAGTATTTATAAAGCCAGAGATTGTCAAAGCAGAAAGATGACAAAAGAAAAAAAACTTACTTCCTGACGCATTGCAAGAGGAAGCCTACTATCTCTATGCATATGTCAACCAGGCTCAACTTGTACAGCTCCTGGCCGATGTAAGTCTCCCAGCACTTCAATTCATTTATAAATAACTGATAACGTTGTCAATGACCATCATAGAGAATTGCCGCCCGTAAAATATAGCATGATGCTTATTTAATCTGCGACAGACTGATACAGAAATTAAGGCATGCAATGTATCAATCAAATCAGAATGATCGTTGGCTCGTTAGGAGGTTTCGTTACTAACTCACACACTACTCGAACAGTTTGATAAATAACAGATAATATAGAAGAAATTTTAAAAACGAAATCGGTAAAAATATGAAAATACCGACTGACCAGGATGTCCCGGTCACACGGCTGGTGATCGCAGACCATGCGACCAGCGATACTTACGACCAACGTGATGACGGAGGCCAGGTATAATGAGATGGACCTGTTTCAAACATCATTCAGCCATTCGCAGAACACGAAAGGAGAAAATGGACAGACTCAGCGGATGAAGTGATTGCGCGTGGTGAAACTTTGAAGGGGTGAAACTTTAAATGGAACGCAACCAGCCTCACTCACCGACCTGATTATGACCATGTTGACTTTGTTCTCGGCCGAATATTTTTCCCTGGTGACCAGCTTGGAGAAGATGAATGGCATGAGGGTGGTGAGAAAGGCGACAGTCAGAGCGGGGGTGAAGGAGCACAGCAGCTTCAGAGCCTGGTTCCTCTTCACGTCGTCCGTCATTATCTGCACGGCACACAAATAATATTGAACTATCTATAACAAATTCAATATACCATCCATTATCAGTATCATCACCACCATCATTGCCATCATCATCATTATTATTATTATTTTTATTATCATTATTATTATTATCATCATCATCATTAAAAGAAGATTTGTACTGTTGAACCCATCTTGAAAATATTACCATCACGAGCGCTGGAAAAGTTGAACTCGCCAGATATTAAATGAAGAGCTAAGCCAGCAAGAGGCAGGAGGGAGGAAGGACTTGTTGGAAGCAGGCAGCAAGGCTATGTGTAATTAACACACTCTAATTTTCCTGAATAAAACTTATAAAAAACATGCTTCACACAGTTCAACATCACGTGATTAAAAGAAGAAAAGAAAGAGCCAGGACGTTCCTAGTGGATGAAAGGAGAGGATACTAAGGAGAGGATATTAAGGAGAGGATACTAAGGAGAGGATACTAAGGAGAGGATACTAAGGAGAGGATACTATGGAGAGGATACTAAGGAGAGGATACTAAGAAGGAGAGGATACTAAGGAGAGGATACTAAGAAGGAGAGGATACTAAGAAGGAGAGGATACTAAGGAGAGGATACTAAGAAGGAGAGGATACTAAGGAGAGGATACTAAGGAGATGATACTAAGGAGATGATACTAAGGAGAGGATACTAAGGAGAGGATACTAAAGAGAGGATACTAAGGAGAGGATAGATACATGAAACTGAAACAGAAGGCTCTGAAGGGAATGAACACGACGTGGAATGCTGCTGAACTTGCTCGAGAGCTGGAAACTGAATGGACGGACGAGGACGTGTGTGTGTGTGTGGAGTGCATTTGAAATGTTGAAGAACAAAAAATTTATGATTGCCGTGACGAAGAAAATAATTTGATAATGAAACGCCAGCAACCTGTTCCTGCTTAGTGATTGAAATGACGATGGCGGCGAGAGAGGCGACGATGAGGGCGACGACGATGACGTTGATGGCCAGCCGCACCGCCCACAGCCTCAACCTGGCCAGCAGTAGTGGCTTCTTCATGCCAAACTTTGTGTACTCTATGTACATATCCTTAGTTGTTCGAAACATCAACATTTGTACAGTTATATTTTTTAAAATAAAAATTTTATGTTCACCATAGTATAAATCTGAATCAATCTGACATGGAAGCCTCTGAGATGAACATAATTTTCTTAGACGAAGAAAGAGGACTAACAGTGAAAAATGTTTTGAGTTGGTATTTCTTGCTGATTGCCCTCGAAGTTTCTGCTATTGTGAAGTCCCACCCACTAAAAACTTTGTCAGCTAATAGGAAGGAAGGAAACGTGTCCCCTGACAATTGTACAAGCTTCTTGTCTGACATCATTCGTTGTCGAATGAGAGATGATGAGCTGATGACACGTATAATATGTTGTAGAGTGATATTCATTGGGCGAGTAGGTCACTCATTAGTCGCTAGTCTGGTCAGCATGGTGAACAGGTCACTCAATCGTGAAAGATTTAGAAAACTAACATTCAAACTGCCAATATCACAAAAAACCACCAACGCAGACTTACAAAACCACCAACCACCAACCACCAACGCAACAAAACCACCAACACGCCACAACACAACCACCAACACGCCACAAAGAATTCAAACTCGCCTGTAGACCATAGAAACGAGAAAAAGAAGAAAGTAGATGGCGACAACCAATAGCACTGCCACTTCCATGTTGTAAAAAATTGGGGAACTTTTATTTGTGTAACTCCCGATGAAGAAGAACGTTCGCTCCATCCATCCCTGCATCGTCAACATTCATTTGATTGAGAAGTTCAGATGATTGAAAAACAAAGAAAAGTTTCAAATGGAAGTAGAAATGTAACAGTTCCCTGATTCAACTACACAAGGGATGATGTTCCCATCACGAGGTGCAGTTTTATTACTATTATCGTCAGTCTCAGTGGTCAGTCGATGGAATGCCTTCATCAGTTGCATTCATCAACTCACTCTTCGTCTACATAACATTCAGCCATGTACATCGAAGAATGTTATAACGTCTGTCTGCTGCCGTCATCGCATTAAAAGTGACCCCTTCTTCATCGTCACTCATTAAAAGTGAACCCTTCTTCATCGTCACTCATTAAAAGTGACCCCTTCTTCATCGTCACTCATTAAAAGTGACCCCTTCTTCATCGTCACTCATTAAAAGTGACCCCTTCTTCATCGTCACTCATTAAAAGTGACCCCTTCTTCATCGTCACTCATTAAAAGTGACCCCTTCTTGATTGACATTTAATTTTTCAATACACACGTAATTGGTGGCGGGCTTACTTAGCTAGCAGAAGGCGAGCAATTCAATCGTTAAAAACTCAATAGTGATATAATACATGAGGAGATATTAGAAAATATAACATCAGTTTCGTCGTGACAATATTAACACAAAAATTTAAGAAAAAATCCTACAGCTCCTTGCAAGAAACTGACAACTGCCCACAACTGAGATGTGTTGGAGTTTGCTTCAATCTTTTTCTCATACTGTTCTGTATAGTAACACGTTCTAAAGTCCAAGCAGGGCTTCATAGGCTGCTCTGGTTTGGTTAAAATAAGAACTATTATATTTATTCATTTATATTTATTTATTTTGCATAAAAAAATTACTTTAAATTGAAGTTTCAATAAATTCAGCTGTGAGTGTGTGTGCGTGTGTTAATTACCTATTGTCATATTCATAGTCAGACATGAGTTCTTGCATTCATCTGTTTATAATAACAAGAAACATATATAAATATGGTTATAATTGAGAGTTGTAACAGGGTTCATGATCAAACTTCTGATTCAAATGTAAAATCTTTTTATCGCAAATGTATATTTCTTATAAAAGATCCTCTGACACAGGCAGCATTCATTTGTAGCACATGCACACGTGCAATCAAATCACCCTCACACTTCACACACGCATTTAAATTAGCTTAGCAAGCTAGATACATATTAAACCAAAATAAATTCAAATAAGAACTTTTATAAAAAAAAAACTCAAAAATAAGTATAAACTTAGAGTTAAAATATAGGTTGCAATTCAATTGCAAAAGTATAAAGCATTCGAGTGCTAACAGGAGCTGGCATTTTTGCACATGTCGTCTTCCAGAAAGTTTCTAGAGGACATGAGAGATTGTGGCAGAATGAGAAATAGAACGATCAATGCTGTGGTGAACAAATTCACCAGAAAAAGCCACCACACAAAACTGAAAAATGAAAATATTGTGAATCCATACTTTCCTGTGAAAATAATTGAAATTAATTGAAATAAAAAACAACCAACAGACCCACACCGTGAAATAGTGTTGCATTAAATATATATAAATATAAATAGTAACCTTCAACTATTCTCATTATTTTGTCAATAAAATTAACTTCTGAGACAAACTTCTTGATGACCAGCTGATCATATTTCTTTCTAAACTGTTATAAAAGATATCGTTATTCTAAATTAAATACAAATAGTTATTAAACTGGTCAATACAGAAAAGGTTCAACAAAAAACAAAATAATCCTCAGAACATAATTTAGCATCTTCGCCCTAATTTGAGGTTTCTACATTTTTCTTTTTTTGCTACCACATGGGACATGATCGTCTCACTTATCATTTTATTTACCATGCAAGTACATTCGGATATTCCTCAAAAGTTTGTACAGTGATAATAAATCTAGCTCTCCAGACATCGTACTGACTGGTAGAAACCTTCTTCAAAATAAACTTTCTTTAAAACCTGATAAAAACTTATGCTGGTTCTAATACTAATTGATTCGGTGTTATCAAAGGTTTATACATAGACCGAATTCATCTGTGCATAAATTGGTTACATTTATTATAGCAACATGGGTCACATCAATACGTTTTTAACATTACAACAAGATTTATTTAATGGAGGAAAGTTTCAATTAGCCAAGATAAAATTTCATGCTAATAATTTATTTACTCAATTAAATAATTAATTTTTATTATTTATTTAATTAATTATTTATAAGCCTAAATGTGTATTAATTTAAATTTGATATAAATTATATAAAATGACTCAACTGTTTTAGTGAGTTGATTAAACATTGCATCATTAAACCCTTTTTTCAACAAAGTTCTTTCCTTAAACCGGTTACTGTTTGAAAAAATTAATTATCAAAAAATAATGAAAACAAATAAAATATGAATAAAAATTTTTGAAATTACAAAAGTATCCTTTTATTTTTCATACTGGTAGCTCTACTCCGAACATCTTCGCTTTCATCAATATCCACCAGATCTAAATTTATCCCTGACACCTCTCTTTTCTTGCCATCAATACTTTCAAGTGAGTACTTCCTTGATCTCAGAGTCCTGGCCCCCCAGGTCTTAGCAATATTGCTCGGTAAGTCAGGTAAGTCATCCATTACTATCAATAAATAAATTATTTACATGTATTATCACAGCATACTAAATTTCATTAGTTGTTAATAATTAATATAATATTAGTATTAATTTATTTTTATATATTAATAGAATTTTAATTTTTTATCGATATATAATACATTATATCATATGCTATCAATATTTTTATGCAAGACTTAATATAAATTTCATGAGTTGTTAATAGGTTAATTTTTAATACTTTTAATAAATTTATTAAATAATAATATAATATAAAAAATAATATAAAAAACTAAAAAAAACTACTAAAAAACTAAAAAAAAAACAATATAATATAAAAAATAATATAAAAAAACCAACCTTAAAAAAACTTAAAACTGTGTGCAAGTTGCAGTCATGTAGTATGTAGTAGTTGCAGTAATGTAATGTTGTGTAGTGGAGATATAATATATTATATATGGTGCATGTGCAGCAGTACTCTGAATAAAAAATAATATTTATTTATAATTATTATGATACATGTCATATGAAGTCATATGTGTAGAACTAAAAAGAAAAATGTTAATTTTAACTAAGATTTAAGAAAATGATAATTTTTACTTTAAAATTGGGCTATGAATTTATTTTTATTTGAATTTTGATTTATGAAATGAATGAATGATCTAGGGTCTAGGCTAGTCTAGCTAGCTAGAGATAGTCTACTAGTAGTAGTCCTAGTGATTGAAAAACAGTAAAAGTAAACTAGGTATCTTTTGCAAATGAATCTAAACTAAAGCCTTCGTTGGTTTGTGTTTTACTGGTTATTTTCACTCTCAACTTTCTTAAACTTAAGAAAATTAAAGCCTAAACATTAACGAACAAACCTGAAACTTCCTGCATCCAAATTTCATGAGACTGAACCCAGGCAGAACGACCGACCTATATAATTTAATACGCAATCTTCGATGCCAATTATACACACGTTAAATTAAAGAGATAAACTAAAGATAAACTTCAAGATAAATTAAAGAGAAAAGGCAGAGCAAGCCTGCATGCATATGCAATATATGCTGTTTAATTAGCAGATAACATGCATGCAATTAGCATGCCTGCCTAAAAGTCATCCAGTGCAGGTTCAATATATTATTACTAACATGGTCAAACCCACCAGTAACTATTTTGGCTGCTCGATTTTGAATTGACTGTAGTTGGTATATGATTTTATTGAAAGTTCCATAGAAAACACTATTACAGCAGTCTAGCTTAGAATAAATAAACGCGTGAACTAAATATTATAATGTATCCTCATTAAGCAAAGTTCTGATCTGTCTAAGCCTTCGTAATTGAAAATAACATTCCTTGTTCAATTTTTTGACATGATGATCCATAGACATATCGAACGTGATTCATAAATTATTGACAGATGAATAAAACTGGATAACTGATTTAGATATTTTTGTTGAGCTGACACGAATCATTTGCTATTGTTACCAGGTTTCGACAAGCAGAAGCTGAGTTTTACTCTTGTTTAGCTTAAATCTGTTGTTTATCATCCATTTAATTTAATTTTTAGCACAGCAGGCAAATCTGTGAACTAAATTATCAAATGTCGTTGTTTTACAACAAATTGGTGCAATTGTCATCGTCAGCAAAAGCGTGGTATTTAAATTCGAATTTTTTGATGATATTGAACATATCAGCTGTGTTTAATATATAGTGATCGATTTATATATATATATATATGTATGTATGTATGTATATATATATATATATATATATATATATATATATATATATATATTCGTTTTTTCAATTTTTCTCACTAAAGTTTTTTGGTGAACGTTTGTTTATTAAAATTCAAAATAAACTTATTTTCCGAAATCATGCTGCAAATAAGGCCATATTTCAATTCCGAATGAATCATCATCAGTGCTTTCTGCTGTTTATATAAGGAAATATTGACTTTGTCAAAATGGAGATTGACTTCGTCAAAGTGAATTTAAATGAAAATTAGGTGTCAGGTTTCTTTATTGGCTGGTCATCTTTTTTGGTCTCCTTTTCTTTGTCGATAGCATCATAGTAAAATACACAATGATATTGTGTATTTAGTGACAATAGTAATCTTACTCTTCTTCTTGCTCTTGACTTTTCTTCAGCTTTTGATACTGTTGACCATACTATTCTCTTGAGACTGCTGCATCTTTCTTTTAATATTACTGATTCTAGTCTATCTTGGTTTTCTTCTTATCTCTGTAATCGTTTTTCTTCTGTTGTTCTCAATAATTCTACTTCTAACTCCTCTACTCTTACTTTCGGGGTACCTCAGGGTTTTATCCTTGGCCCTCTTCTATTTATACTCTATACTTCTGAACTACCTCGTATTATTAATAATTTTTCTTTCTTTAGTCAACTATATGCTAATGATTCTTATATTTATACTTCTTTTCCTCCATCTAATCTCAATAGTGTTCTTCATAATTTATCTCTATGTCTTTCTTCGATTATTGCTTGGTCTGACTCTATGTGTCTTAAACTTAATCCTTCTAAGTTTGAATTAATTTGTTTTAATAAATCTAAACACTCAATTACTATTCCTCCTATTATTTTACCTGATTCTAAAACTCTTGATGTCTCTCATAAGTTTCGTAGTCTAGGTTTTATCTTTGATTCTACTATATCTCTCTCTTTTCAGATTAATAGTGTTGCTAGAAGCTCTTACTTTCATCTACGTAGAATAAAAAAACTTTTGCCTTTTCTTGATGATCCTACTCTTCTCCTTCTTGTTACTTCGTTAGTCTTATCTAGGATTGATTATTGTAACTCGCTCTACTATGGTCTTCCTGACTCTATACTCTATCCTTTAAGTAAAGCTTTTAACTCTGCTGCTTGTCTAGTTGCTCGTGCCCCTTTCTTTTCTCATATATCTCCATATCTTGTTCTCTTGCACTGGCTACCTATAAAATATAGAATAATTTTTAAAATTTGCACGTTCATGTATAAGTTTCAATCTAAATTATTTCCTACGTATTTATCAGATATATTAATTGAACCTTTACGCCCCGGTTTACGATCGTCTTTTTCTTTTCGCTTTTTCTTAACTCGTGTTAAACACTCTTTTGCCAAATCTGCTTTTGCTTTTTCTGGTCCTTTTCTCTGGAACTCTCTACCTACTTCTCTAACTACTTTTCCATCACTTGCGAAGTTCAGAGCGGATCTCAAGACCAATCTGTTTTCAAAATTCATTGAGGAGCGCTGTTGAACATCGCGGAAATAGCGCTTTATAAGCTAATTGATTGATTGATTGATTGATTGATTGATTGATTGATTGATTGATCATATTCTTCTTTGTCACTATTTCTTCTTTGGTCTCCTTTTTTTCATCGATAGCATCATATTCTTCTTTGTCACTATTTTTTTGCCTTATATGCTTTGCAGCATGAATTTGGAAAATAAGTTTATTTTGAATTTAAATAAACTAAACGTTCACCAAAAAACTTTAGTGAGAAAAATTGAAAAAACGAACTACAAACATATTAACGCCAAACATTCGGTAGAATTTATAGAATATTGTATGAATTATGGTCTACTACCAACATATATATATATATATATATATATATATATATATATATATATATATATATATATATATATATATATATATTCTAATATTTTAGCATTTAATATAATATTTAGACTGCATCGCATGTTTAATCGACCTTACCTAGTTTCAATAACATCAACAAGGAAGGAGGAAATCGTTACGAAAATAAATAAGTCGTGTTAGGAGCCTGTATTGTATACACTGACTCGTGCTCATAACGTACCTACCCGGTTGACAAAATTTTAACTCGTAGAAGATGATTGAGTTGAGATAGTTGAGATGATGAAATCTAAACTTTAGATTTAGATAATTGAGATGATTGCTGCTTTTAAAGATGGCGCTAGCTATGCATTCGACTAATTTGTTCAGTTCAGGTTAAACCATTATTTTATTGATTATTGATTATTCAATTATTGATTATTTACTTGATGGTGTTTTTTTTTTATTCTTTTGCGTTAGTTTCTCTGCCAGGTATGCAAAAATCAGAGGTGTAGGATTCTGATTAAGAATGTTAAGCAGTTATTTCAACTTTTTAATTCTAACAATAATTATTTAATTTTAATGATATAAAAAGTTTTGATTTGTATCGAGATCATAATCATCATCAACGTCATCACGGATTTACATTTAGATTTAATGAATCAAGTTGTTTTAATTTAATAAATACACAGTCCACATAAGCCATAAGAAATTTACAATATATTAATTTTAATGGATAAGCTTATTTATAATAAGGTAGACAAGCATGGTTATAGATTTTTTTAGAATATAGGTAAGTGTAGGACATAAGATGGCAATCATAGCATATCCAAGTACCCCTCCTACATTAATTACATAATATAATATAATATCATATAATTGTAATAAAATAAATTGTAAATTTAATAAACATGATGCTGACAGTGTAATAATTTATTTATTTAGAGATGGACAACTATGAAAACATTATAAAAAGCTGGGATGAGTAAGTAGGTTTCATGAATTTTTTTTGCAAAATTATCTTTTAAAATTAGTTTTCTGTATCTTTTTCAACACGTAAAATCATGTTGTGTGAATTAATATGATGATGAAATTTTTAGTAATCATTTTTTTGCTTTTTCGCAGACAGCAGAATAATTTAAAATCCAAATGTCGGTTAGAAGATTGTGAAGAATGGCAGACATTTTTGAATAATTCCATACACCAATTATGCTACCAAAGAGACAAGATAACATTTTTAAAATTTAAAAAGAAATTTAAATTCAAAGGCAGCATTAAACTGCCTGAGAACACAACACATACAGACAACATTGATTGCAATGATAAAAAACTACCATACATAATTGGTCTCGATATCTCATTCATTAAGGATAACACTGAAGATGCATGTGTTGGATTAACTGTATTGAGTTTGCCATATTTAGAGGTATGGCTACTTTATTAATTTTATATATTTGAATTATTAAGATAATTTTTATTGGCTAAACAGTATTTTTACCACATGTGAAGGTGGTGTATGAAGAAACAACAATGATAAAAATAACAGTCCCTTATGTTTCTGGCTATTTAGCTTTTCGAGAGGCAGAATTTTATGTTGGAAGGATGAGATCATTTATGGAGGCCCACCCTGATTTCAGGCCCTTGTGCCTTATGGTTGATGGCAATGGTGTGCTGCACAAAAAAAGTTTGCTTATTTTTTGTTTGCTGTTATATTTAATGGTTTTTTGTTTATTTAATTCTTGCAGTTTGTGATTTTGTGTGTATGTGAGTTTCTGATAGGTAAGAATAGAATTTTGTTTCATAACATATTTAAGGAAACTTTTCTATTATTATTAATGCATATCAGTTTAACTTAGGTTTCTATGGTGTAGACTTTGTGTATGATGCAATTGATCTCCTAGCTAATAATGGAACAAAACTCTGTCACGCAAAACACTTCTATAAATTCTTTTTGAAGATTTTGGTTTGGCCTGTCACATTGGTGTCATGTTGGACCTGCCAACAATTGGTGTTGCAAAGAAGCTCAGCAATGTTGATGGTATTGAGAAGAATAATTCTCTCAGAAAAAAGGTTTTTCAAATTTCTGTTTGGTGATTTGTTTCTTTATTATTTTTCTTTTATAAATTTTCAATTTTAGATTGAAAACATGCAAAACTGTGGAGATAGCATTATGTTAGAATCATCCAGTGGAAATGTTCTTGGAATTGTATGAAATTTTTCAAAACATTTATAACATTTGCAACATTAGTTAAAATACCATTTAAAAGTTTCATAATCTTGAGAAATTTGTAAAAGTTTATTCGTTTAATAAATAATTAATAAAAAAATTTAAAACTTTAAGGCTCTAAGAAGTGGAGTTGACTCAAGAAATCCTGTTTACATATCTGTGGGCCATAAAATCTCATTACAAACAGCAATCAATCTAGTCAAGCTGTGTTGTGTCTGTAGAATTCCTGAACCAATCAGATTGGTAAGGTTTAAGTAATTTTTTATTGTTTTAATTTCTTTCATTTGTTTTAAGTATTAGGTTTTGTTTGACATCAAATGTCTCCTTATTATAAAAATGGATATAACTTTTTTATCACAGGCAGACATCAACTCAAGAGAGTTTCTGAGAAAATTTTGTGCTGATGAAAAAGATTGCATATGATTCTATTTTCTTTTTTGAACTGTTGCTATATAAAAACTGTAATTTATTGTTTGTACATGATATTTGATTAAACATTGGTTTATGATTAATTTTTGATTGAGATATTATTATGTAGATGATAATTTAGGTTAGGAGGTATAAGTAGATATAGGTTGCATATAGATATGCGTTAAAGTAGGTATGCAATTATAATGATAGTTAAGTTATCAAATTAGTTCACGCGAGACAGCAAATTTACAGCAGCTTAATATAAGATAATATAACCCTAACGTATAATTGATCAGAGCCTATAATACTTTGTACAATAAGAATGGGGTGACATACAATAGGGACTGACTGATTAGAAGGAATTAGACAACTATTGATAGTTAATCTCTAGGGAGCGAGGTCTCCTGGTATATAAAAGGCGAGCACATAAGTTAAAGAGAGTTAAGGTGAGAGTTTCTAATATCTTAGTTAAGTTAGTTATCTCTTTAAAACGCTAAGAGCTATTACGCACTACTCATACACTTTTACACATTATTATTTGCGTTACTCTTTATATTTTAATTCTCAGTTTTAAGTTTTGTTATTTTACTTCATTAAAATATATATAGTTGCAATCAAACAATAAAAATATTATTAACAATAATGGGTGAGTCGTTCCTCGTTCGATCATTAAACTTTATGACATCTTAAACACAAACTAATACTCAACACACGTAAGTCGCCAATTAAAGTCATCTCTCATTATTTTATGTACACGAACAATATCGAGTTATTTAACGTTGAGCTAGCGTGTTCACAGAAAGAGAAAGAATTTCCTCAAGAAGAAACTGTGTTGTTCTTTCAGTAACCGTCTTGGAACAATATTTGTTAATGTTGCAATATATTTGACCTAAAAAATCTTTCAACGTTTTTAATGGTTTTAATTAAATGTTACTTGTCTGAGCATGCATGTATTTAAAACAATTTAAAACAAAACAATTCAATAGGTGCATGGGCATGATAATTTTAACATAAAAACTTCAAAACTCTACAGCATGTTCCGCGTTAGTTAATTAGAGACGTATTTTATTTGCTCGATATTTTACTCGATAATTCTTAAAAAACTGATTCTTTTCCTAAATTTTTTGGATAATTTGGCTGCAAATGTTGAGAGTTTCTCAAAGGTTATTTTATTTTTTTCGAGATTGGAATTTTTGAATTTAATTTGAATTTTTCCATGTAATTCCAATCAGTTTTCAAATACAAATAAATTTTAAAGGATAGTTTACAATTGTCTAAATGTGCAGTTCTATATCTGTCGCCAGTCAACAATAGAAGTATGACCTGCATCGCCAGTGGCAACTTCTTCCTGTAGAATGCATTCTTCATGCCCAACTCCTTCACATAGATTCATACATAAACAATAGACACACGTCACCATACGCATCATGGTGCAATACACACACACACACATGTACACAGCACACACACACGAACGTGGCACCCTATATTACTTTTTTGTGCAGGTCTTCTAACTCTCTGTACAGTTCGTGTTGAGTTTGTTTATTTACAAACAGAACATTCAGTTAGATTTTTCACCTGTGCAGGCTGTAAGATCGGTATTGCAGGTATTGCAGTTGGTCTCAGGTCTGATTGTACTACTGTTGTGGTACAAATTTTAAATTTATTTTTAAATTTTTTTCCCTTTTTTCCAATGTTCCTCTTTTAAGAGGAAATGCCAGAAAGGGCGACAAAGGAGAAATGGATGGACTGTAGTAAACTTGCCGCTGCCAAGGAATTGATGGCATGCAAATTTGGCAGTCAAGGTTATCATTTTATTGCCAAGATGCGCCGGTTGAATAGGTTCATAGGCATGTGTCGTTGTTTCAAGAATTGTATCTACTTTATTTTTAAAAAACTGCCCAAAATCATCTGATTTTAAATCCACAGACATAGTATGACTAACTATGACAAGTAATTAAAACAAAAAAGAATAATAAAATAAGGGGGTGTCCATAAAGGATGTCACGCTTTTTAAACTTTTTTTTGACCCCCCTCCCCCGTGTCACAAACTGTCACAAATCGACCAACCCCCCAAAGATAAACATGTCACAAAACTTTACCCACACCCCCCATCTCTTAGCGAAGAGTCATTAAACAATGTAATTGTTCCATGCATTTCATTTTTTATTGACATCAAAATAACGAATGACAAGTTTATATGACGATAGTTTGATATCTAAATGCTTTACCGCAGTTAAAATATAACGAATTAATATGAAAGATCACGAATTGCTTTCCTCCCCAAAGGCTGGCCAGGTGCTGTGAAACTGAAACCGCAACGGAATCCATGGGCTTTCTTCTTTTGGTATATTTGGCAACTCAATGTTGGTAGTGTCCACGTCATCTTCATTCAGCCATTCAACATCTTCGTTTTCTTCGAATGCAATTACTGCCATAAGTTCCCTCTGACGTCCAGCAGCAACTCCGACTGGTCTAACTTTATTATTCTGAAATGAAGATTTTTTGTGAATAACATGAAGTCTTTTTTCCATCAGAATTAAAGCATTTACAACCCACACATTTCGCAGATGCGGTTTTTAATACAACCTTGAACAGAAAGGCAAAATGCATCATATGGGAGCTGTGAAAACTGGGACAAGCTGATTGGAAGGGCTATTTTATTTTTCAACATAAAACTATCAAATAGATTTGGAAAATTAAAAAAAAGGGACGTCACACTTTCGTATACCCTCCTCCTCCTCGTCACAAATATTTGGACACCCTCCCCCTTTAAAGCGTGACATCCTTTATGGACGGCCTCTTTTTACATTATCATTTTTCGAATTATTTATTAAAAAAGTATTGCAAACCAAACTTGGATTTCAAAAATCTTATAATACAAAATTATTTGCGACGATTCAATTAATACACACTTAAAATCAATATTTATTAACTAAATTCTTGATGAATTTTACCAAATTTTTTTTCAAAATTAAAAAATTCATCTTCATATCTTTCTTACAAAGAACACATATCGAAATAATATAGGATGTTGCGAACTATACATAAATATCAATAATTACAAATGCAGAAGAATGTCACAAAGACGACTGCCGGATTAACAACAAAGAAGTTATAAATTGCTTCGTCAATATAAAGTTTAAAACGGTAACATAAACTAACCCATTCATCCAATTGAGCTGTACGAATTTGAATCAGTAATTAAAGCGTTGTATTTTTCTAAACGTTGAAATTTAATAAATTCAAGTAAATTTTTTAAATTTGAAAAATGGCACCAAAAAAAATTTGGAGTCCGTTCGCAAACTGCCTTCCTGAAGAAAACCGGCCTGTAGCAGTAGTTAATCCGTTTAAAGTTGATGCAACTGACGATGATGGGGATGACAATATAAATCTCACCGATATTATTGGCTATGAGAATGTCTACTAGGACTACAATTCCACCGACAGTCTTGGATTCCATGATGAACATTTTTATTATGACAACAACAACGCACAGGAAAATTATAACATCAGCCACTTTAATATGAACAATAATGTGAATGCTTACGGAAATGGCCAGATCAATCTCATCCACCCGAACGACTATGAAAATGTCGACAACAATATCATCGGCCTAGATGTTGATCAACATTATCATTTTAACAACGCATATTATCACGATGAGAGTAACTTTAGCTATGCTAATGATCACGAAGATGGTGACAATGAATATGATGATGATGATGATGAAGATGATGAAAATAATGGTAACAATGCTTATCATGATAATGATGGTGATTACACTACTGATGAAAGGAATGATGATGATGATGACGAGAACAACTTTAACAATGCTTATAATGATGAATATGATGAGAATAATAATGATGTGAATAACATTAGTATTGATAATAATCATGAAGATGATGACAATGATGATGACATAGACAGTAATGATGAGAATGATGATGATCAATGTTGTTATGATGATAACACTGAAGATGACAAGTCTGATGAGGATGATGATGAAAATGGGTATGGTGAGGATGATGGTGACAATCACGAAAATATCAACAACAATGATGATCACAGTGATGATGCTGATGATGGTGGGAATGATTACACTAATGATGAAAAAGATGATGAGGAAGATGATGAGGAGAATGACGACGATCACAAGGCTGAAGATGACATAGCGAGTAATGATGAGAATGATGATGATCAATGTGATGATGATGAAAATGACGATGATGATGGTGACGATCACGACTACATCAACAACAGTAATGATCAATCAGCAACTGGAACTGGAGTTTCCAATGGACGTAAAAGAAAACGTAGAGAAGAATACTTTCCATTTACAATCATGGGAATAAGGCCACCAAAAATATGGAGGGAGTTTTGAAAAAGTTGGCAAGCACAACGAAAATGATGAATTGAATATTATTTATGTATATATGTGTAAATAACTTTTTGTTTAACCTCTTGAATGAAAACTTTGCAATTATTCAATTATAAAAAGAATTTTTACATTCTCAATTAATAAACTCGATGGCGAAATAATATCAAGCATTTAGGCTGTAGCAGTATACTGTTTTATATATCTTTTGTATTTTTCAAATAATCAACAGGAAAAACTTAATCACGTGGTATCATACTTATCAAATACAAACAAATGACTCACTGTTATATTATGATTTCATTCAATCATTCGTCGTTGTTTTTCAACATGTAATGATTTAAACGCAATTTGTTTCTCGTTTAAAAACACTTTTCGACCAAGAGCAACTCTAATTAACTCTAAAGTCAATATTTATTAACTAAATTCTTGACGAATTTTGCCAAAATTTAATTTTTCAAAATTAAAACATCGCTTCGTCAACATGAAGTTTTACAACAAAAGTTATTAAACTCCATTCAATTGATGAGCTGTACTGTACGAATTTGAATCAGTAAGTCAAGCATGGTATTTTTTTAAACGTTGCAATTTGATAAATTTTAGTAAATTTTTTAATTAGAAAAATGGCACCAAAAAAATTTTGGAGACCGTTTGCAAACTGCCTTCCTGCGGAAAACTCGCCCGTTGCAGTAGTTTTTGAAAAGTTGACTTTCCAGATTTATTTACAACGACGACTCAATTAATGTTAGCTTAAAATCGATATTTAGTAACTAAATTATTGACGCATTCAGCCAAAATTTAATTTTTCAAAATTTAAAGCAAAAACATCTTCATATCTTTCTTAAAACAAACAACATATCTGAGGAATGTACAATGTGCTGACTAAAGATAAAAAAATCTTTATTAACAAATGCAGATGAAAACTCCAAGATTTACAACAAAACTCCATTTTTTAGGTTGAAATGTTCGAATTTGAATCACTAAATTAAGAAGTTATTGAGCAGTGTTTTTAATACGTTGCAAATAAATACATTTTAGCCAATTTTTAAATTTCAAAAATGGCACAAATAGAAATTTCGAGGCCATTCGTAAACTGCCTTCATTCTGAAAACCCGCCCGTTGCTGTAGTTCATCTATTTGAAATTCATACAACTGGCGACCGACGATGATAGAGAGCTTGCCGATCCTATTGGACGGACATAATGTGAATGTCTGCCATAACAATAACAATGCTGGAAATGCTGGGTGGGCAGTTTTATTACGTAGCCTATGACACCCAGGATAGCAATGCTCACTTGTATGTCCTACCGACTATTGATGAGAATGTCGCCAACACTTTCAGCCCAGATGGTTACCACCATGGTGACAATTTTGTTGTTCAACATTATCAGGACAATGGAAATTACGAAGATGGTGGTTGGATCAAGGACCACTTTTATGAAGAAAACAACGACGGCTTTGCAAACGGTCATTATGATGATTTTAACAATTATGGTGATGAAAGTATTGATGGTGTGGATGGTGATGATGACGATAATTATGATAGTGGTGACGATGATGATAAAAATGATGAGGATAGCAATAGTGATGATAGCAATGAGGATAATGGTAGAAAAAATGGTGATGACAATGATGATAATGTAATTGATGAAGATGATAATGATGATGTTGGTGACAATGAGAATGATGATGAAGCTAATGAGTCAACGTACAATTACGACAATCATGAAGACAATGGGCGAAAAAGAAAACAAACTGAGGACTGCTTCGCTAGTATGGCAACAAGGCCAGCGAATACATGGCGGGAGTGGTGAAGAAGTTGGCAAGGGACAACGTACTGACTAAAATTGTTATATAATTCAACAACTTTAACATTTTCAATTAATAAACTCAATAACGAAATGAGTAATGATTAAGAATTTTAGCAGTAGCAATATACGATTGTATATCTCTTTTGAATCGTTCAAAGTAATGAACAAGTCGAACCTTTATTTTTTTCTCGTTTGAAAAGACTTCTCGACCGGCAACAACAGCAGCACCAATAAAAATGATATTTGTCGTTGTTCAATTATGTGTCAGCATCTTTGAGGAACAATAAAGCAATATTTGGCGAGTTTCATACATATCGTGTTTCTATTTGATTTTGACAACGTGGATGTAAAAAAACATGCAGCCAGATAACAGGATGAGGTTTGGGACTGATGCCTCTTATAGTGGAAATGTTTGATAGGGTTAAGATCAAATTGGACATAATTTATATTTAGATTTTTTCAATCTGGACTGGAAACTATTTCAGCCTTTCACAGTTGAATTTTGCTCAACTTTATTTATTTTTAACCAAAACTTTTTGAACTGTTTGCCGTTTGGTAATCTACACCGTAAATTTTGTAAGTAAAACCAAGAAAGGTAATTCAATTGTTTCTTATATTGACGCAACATTGGATTGATTAGATTGCAACGTCACAACCGCTCAACATCCATCTCTCAACCTGGCAGTACGGATTTAATTAATGAAGAGTTCCAGTGAGCAGTGCGCTGGAGTGCGCCAAACAGTTCGCTTCGCCCTATGCTTGTCTTGCAATTTCTACGATGACGAAACGTCTTGCCAATTGTTTCCGCATCTATCGAAACATTTCTACGTTCAAAATTTAAACAATCAGAGGTACACCTACCAATTCCAGATACATCAAACTTCTATAGTTATTTTTACAATCTTTAATTAAATTATTAAAAGTTCAACAGAAATACTTAAATACCGTTAACTTTATCAAATGTTTTGATAAGTTTTGCTTTTAAATGCGACGCAGGGTGAAGGCATCTTACTTAAGGGTTTGTTTCTCATTTATTTTGCAAGGATTATTTCAAATTTAATTACCACGTCAGTACTTGCACTAATTCGTTTTGTGAAAAAAAATCCAAGCACAAGTCACAAAGAACGTCAAAGGCGTCAACATAAATTGAAATTTAAACAAGTCATAATGTATAATTCAATTATATATCGTTTTTGCAGGCAAATTAAACAATTTGGCACAAAACAAACTAACATTTGAGAGTTCAGCTTACTTTCAACGGTCTGGTTTCAACTCCAGCAAGGCGGTTAATGGGGGTCGAACGGCACCATTCCAAATCCTTGCTGCTTCCATTCACATGAGGGTCCTCCGAACTAGATAGCAGTCGATTTGTTGGATGTTCACGCTGTCTACCATGTGATGCTCGTTAACCGGGCTGGTTGTTGTGGTAAGAAATCGTTAATCGTTTAAATTTCGTTCCTGACACTGAGTAATAAGAAAAACCATTAAATTATTATAATGAATCTGTTTTTTTTTTTAATTTTCCAAACTAACAAAATTAACCAAATCCTGAATTTGTCGGAGTTTCAAAAAAATTGACAAAAAGATGCCAAGAGAATTTTCGAAGTGCACCGTTAAAAATATTCACTTTTACATTTTGTTTTCAATGAATCTGGTCTTTATGATCCTGGATCAAAAAACGCGAAGTGACCCAACTGGAAAACCATTATCTCCGAATTTGTTTCAGCAAATTTTTCAAAAAGATATTTGAAAATTTCAGCCTTGGAAAGGTAGCTGCCTCCTACAAATTGTTCTCTACAACTTTGTTTACATAATTTTTCCGTTCACATGTAATTTCACTTTAAAAGATCACAGTCGGTAAATCTTAATATGTTTTAAAAATGAATTAAATTATTTTATTTATTCATCATTTAATAATTAATTCACCACTAAACTTTCACCAATATTCCAAAAAAATATGAATATAAATATTTGTTTTGCCCATGGTTTTGCCATTTAAAAACTTACGAAAATATTTTGTTAAAAGCTCAAATGTTCAACGTTCACCCGTAACAATATAGCGCCAAATAACGCAACATAACCAACGTAACACAACTATAACACCAATTCAACAAATTCACAACGTTAATTTAAAACGAAAGCGCAACGGTAATTTCATATGAACATCGCTAACGACCATTCATTTAAAACTCTAAAACTCTGCATTCAACTCGCTTCCCTATGCATACATACCTTCCAAAACAGAACAACGTGCTTGTTATACACCTGCACTGCTGTTCACTTCATTCACAATTAGTACACTTTCCACTTAACATTTGTATATGCACTCGTGCCATATTCAAATACAAGTTCGTTTATCACCATTCAAGCTTGTATTTCACTAGCATATAAAGGTTGTTTCGGCTCTGTTGAAGCACTCAAACTTCACACAGACGATATTTCTGACAAGAAACATATGTATTGAAAATGCGACACAGTTGAAGCCGGTTTATCGGAACATATCGGGACCAAGTTAAATTGGTCCGATTAACCGAAGTTGACATGATTTTAAATGTTATTTTGGACTTGCAGTTGAAGCAAACCTATATAGTAGTGGTTAATATTTAGCAGGCATTCAGGTTAAACAATTATTTGAAAATTACTGTAAGAATTTATTTTATTATTAAGTGTTGCCATACATCTTAATAAAACTAAATAATACATATTTTCTTATTAAAGGCAAGTATGCAATTGTTCACAATTTTCAACCGTGTTTTTAATCTTTGAACTCGCGACAAAATAAGCGGAATGCTTTTTCACCAACATTTGTGAAATACTATTCAGTTGCCATTCCTCATTAAATACTCAACAATCGTCATTAATCTTTTTTTTTCAATAGTATACATGAATAAAATAAATAAGAAAAAAAAACGATTAAAAATGATTTCAAAGATGGCTTCAGTCTAAACAAAATTCAACGCTGCTCTTGATACAAAGTCCTCATAGAAACACTAGCTTGCTTTATTTAACTTCTTTGACATACTTTTCCTGCTCCTAATTTCACTTTAAAAGATAACATTATCTACCCGCTGGTAAATCTTAATTTGTTTTAAAAATTAATTTGTTTAATTTATTTATTTGATCAATTTACTCCTAAAGTTTAATAAATAATATAAAAAACAAGAAAACGTTTCTTGGCCATTTGAAAGTTTTTATCATCAAAATAATCAGTTTGTTTAAAAAATAAAAATATGATAAATAATTGAGTAAAATTACTAAAATAAAATTTAGCTCAGAGTTCAATCGACTCTGACTTTTTATCTTTTTGTTACTTTCTTTGTGGTGGACTTGGAACGTTTCTTTAAAGCAGAGGTGGGCAAACTACGGCCTGCGGATGCGGTCCACCTGCCAAAAAGGTCGTCAGCCAGACATTATGACCAATAAAAAGAGCCACAAATCATAAAAAATTCTCCCTCGGTTCGAAAAAATTTGCAGCCTTCATAGGTAAAATAGTCCTCAAGGTTGCCCTCACAGCAAAAAAGTTGGCCCACTCCTGCTTTAGAGAAAAATGAGACATAGGTCTCCAAATTATCACGGCACCATTAGACCATATCTTTACATTAATTTAATTAGTTGTATTTATAAAATATTTAACATGACCTCGTTGTTGTACGCTAAAATATTTGCTGGTAAAAGTTGCACAGCCGCAGGTTTGTACGGTCATAAAATTAATTAAATTTCGTTGACTAATATTTTTTGAATTGTAGTGGATATATTAACAATGACGACTATTCTCATAATTAAAAAAAATGTTTCACTAGTTTTTAAGCTTGTTTAGATTTTTATGATTTTATTATTAACGTTAATAAAGTTACAATTTATTTTAAAATATTTATATTTGAAACGATTTCAAATAATTTTCAATAATTTGGTTTATAAAGATTGTCGATAAAAATTTTAACTTTTGTGTCAGTTGTAATTATTACAAGCAATTAGTTAATTCCGAAATTTAAACATTGTTTAAAAAGCTAAAGACTGTGCATATTCAAAGTAACATCTAATTTTTATTATTTATCTAATTCACACAATATAGTTTGACATTTTTAAAGATTTAAAATAAATGCATAATCAATCACAGAAAATCAGGGATAGTTTTAATAAAGTTATTTTTTACTTTTGAAGAAAAAAATTATTCATCTGGTACACTGAACAATTTAATCATTAAATGATAAGTGGATCCCAGCTCCTTTATTAAGTGATTCCTAAGAACTTTGCTTTTATTGCAAAGCTGACTCCTGCAAATTAGACAGGACTTCACATTTTTAAACCATTCCTCAACACAGCTTATTATTTCTGCAATTTTTGAAATTAAAAAATAATGTAAAAGGTTCAACTGGTAACATCAAATTCATAAAATAAATTCTAAAATCGTCGTTCAGACTGAAGTTTCCAGAGAAACAAATGAAGTCATAAATTTGGCCCACGGAATTAGGCAATCGGTCTCTCAGAAACATTTCAGTTGAAAAAGGGACACTCCTCATTTCATTAACGAAACGACTACATTGAATAAGCTGACTACTAGTTCGAATCCAGGCACAGTCGTAATGTTACCCCATTAAGAGTTCAACTTCATCAAGTGTGATTTCATTTTACGTGTAGAACACGTAGAATAATGAACTTCTGCAGAGTGGAAAACTTTTGTGCCCCTCCCTCCATCAATATGTGCATTGTCGGAAAACGGCGTGAAAACAACCGCCATGTATAGGCATGATTTTTGCTCTTATTTCTTGTCATTCTTTTTGGCAAGAACCCCGAAATCAACATTGATTCATTCTTCCAATAATTTGCAAGCAATTCTTCATGCAACACATGTGGCTCATTTTTGTGAAAAACATGCTGATACTTTCGAGGACTGGTGGAGACTTTTATAAAACAATTGACATTTGTAGCACCTTCTGTTTTGTAAATTAATTCATTCTGTATGTTTAACAATAAATGTTAATTAGTATATAAGTTTCAAGCCACTCTAAACTCAAGTTTATAATTAAGAACGTTTGCAACGGTGGACCTAGCCGAGCCAAGCTGATGGAGCCGATTCGGCTCGACTTGGAGTTGGAAGCCGCTCAAATTTTCCAAGCTGCGAATAGCCAATAAAGCCGATCCTAAAAATGTTTAATTATTTAAAAAAAATATTTTATAACATTAAATATAACAAAAACTAATTTTTCAAACTTTTTAAACTTAAGCCAATATGCATTCTACGGCAATTTGTATCAATTTTGTATCATGTATTGAAAAGCTCTGGTCATTTTTGCTATAAGGACTAATGAAATTTTATTTTTTATGAGTGAACAACTAACGAATATCATTAAATTTATTCTGAAAATTGTTATAAAAATAAAAATTGAACTATAGTTAAGCGAAACCAAATCGAGACTCACGAATATATAAAATATAACCATGGCGAAAGTTCATCTTTAAGCAGCCTTCACCTCGCACACATCAGATGTAAGAAATTGGTTAACTTTTATATCATTTATATATCAAATGTATCATACATATGTGGTAATATATAAATCATATATGGATATATAATGTATATATGTATCATATATATCGAATATATCATATTCGTTATATATTTCAGTCTGGATAGTTCACCAGCAAACACGCACACAAAGTTGAAGAAATTGTAATGGAAGCCGTGAAGTTCTTGCGAAGGTTGCACGTTAAAAGTCTTTTCCGGAGTTTAGCGGAGAGTTCTGCCGGAAACACCTACCACTCCAGGTCTCCGGAGTAACGTTTGTTCCTTGTGAAGTTTAATTAGGAAATGTCAATTTAGGAAATTATTTTTTCAGCGATTTCAAATTGTGTGGACTTTCAAATTAATTTCAATAACTTATTTTATTTGAATTACATTTGGAAGGAACGACGTATTAACTTTGCAAAGAGATAATTGCGATTTAATTGTTCAATATACTAAAGTTTAAAATGTAAACTTGTAACTTTTTTGATATTTCATATTTTGATTGATTTATTTAATAATTAACTTATTAAAGATTAAACTAAAGTATCATTATTATTATTAATTTATTCTATTAATTCAATATTTTATTAAGTATGTTAAATAATTTATTAAATATTTATAATTTTATTAGTTTGTTAATTATTAATTAATGTATGCTATTAAATTAGTTTAGTATTCTTTATTCAATAGATAAAATCAATTATTTCTAAGATAAAAATGCAACATAATAAAATAAATAAAAAAACATTCCAGCAGAGGTTATGCTTCTACTTCAAAGTCGTTGTCAGCTTTTTTTAAGTCTGGATCAAACCTGAAGGAAACAAATGACGAGAAGAAGAAGATCGATGAGGACTCAGATAAGTCTGGATGGCTGAGGAAGATGATGGGCGACCGATTGGAAGCTGGCACTGAATCTCACTCCAATCTTCTAGCTGTCAAAGATATTGTCTATGAACTTCAAAGTAATTATTTTAATTATTCTCATCATTCTATTTCTAGGGCATGCTGTTTTTTCATTTTTACAGAAAAATTTCATTGTTTAAAAAAATTTCTGTCTAGTTTTGATTTAGGAAACTAACCAGAGGATCAATCTTTTGTTTGAGTTTGAGCTTCAGTAAAATTTCAATAATATGAAAATGTTGATGATGCTGGAATAATAAAATGATTAGTAGTTAATTATTGATTCATTCGAACATTCAAATTCAGTGCACAAGGTTCGACCGGAGGCCATGGATGAATATCTTGATGAATAGTTTGTCTCTGTCATTATTGCCCTATCATCATCATCATCATCATCATCATCATTACTTTCGTCATCATCATCATCATCATCGTCTTTGCCATTGTAACTATTACTATCACCTTCATTCTTATCACCAACATCTTCTTCTCATTGAAACATCTTCACACCTTTTTATCATGTTGTTTGATAAGCCTCATCATCATCATCGTCGTCGTCATCGTCATCATCGTCGTCGTCGTCATCATCGTCACCACACCATCACCACAGTGAGAAGTTCAGTCACATGGTGAGCAAGTGGGGCACGGGTGGTCAGCTGTTGGGGAGCTGGACTGTTGAAGTGGGAGATCTCGATGAAGCAAGTGGGTCCTCAATGGTGATGATGATGATTGTGATGATGATTGTGATGATTGTGATGATGATTGTGATGATGATGATGATGGTTGTGATGTTGATGATAATGGTAACGACGATGATGATGATGGCTGTGATGTTGATGATGATAGTGACGATTGTGATGTTGATGATAATGGTGACGAGGATGATGATGAACTTGATTGACGAGCACAGTCCACATCTGGAAGTACCCGGGCGGCTATCAAACATTGGACAAGCACAAATCGATACTCAGACACGAACAGGAATTCAAGGATTTTCGAAAGAGGAGGAATGTCCTCCTTAGGTAGGCTGGTTGGTTGCTTGGTTGGTTAAGGTTCAGTTTAATGGTTGATTGGTTGGTTGATTGATTGGGGTTCAGTTTGATGGTTGGTTGGTTGGGGTTCAATTTGATGGTTAATTGGTTGGTTGGGGTTCAGTTTGATGGTTGGTTGGTTGGTTGGGGTTCAGTTTGATGGTTGATTGGTTGGTTGATGGTCAGTTTGATGATTGGTTGGTTGGGCTCAGTTCGATGGTTGATTGGTTGGTTGGTTGATGGTCAGTTTGATGGTTGATTGGTTGGTTGGTTGGTTGATGGTCAGTTTGATGATTGGTTGGTTGGGCTCAGTTCGATGGTTGATTGGTTGGTTGGTTGATGGTCAGTTTGATGATTGGTTGGTTGGTGGTCAGTTCGATGGTTGATTGGTTGGTTGGTTGGTTGGTTGGTGGTCAGTTCGATG